>NC_077230.1:395103536-395224385 GCF_027887165.1 Monodelphis domestica
AAGAAAGAAAGAAGAAAGAAAGAAAGAAAGAAGAAAGAAAAGAAAGAAAGAAAGAAAAGAAAGAAAGAAAGAAAGAAAGAAAGAAAAGAAGGAAGGAGGGAAGAAGGAAGGAAGGAAGGAAGGAAGAAAGGAAGGAAGGAGGAAGAAAGAAGAAGGAAAGAAGAGAAAGGAGAGAAAGAAAGAAAAGAAGGAAGGAGGGAAGAAAGAAGGAAGGAAAGAAGAAAGAAAGAGAAAGAAAGAAGGAAGGAAGGAAGAGAAAGAAAGAAAGAAAGAAAGAAGAAAAGAAAGAAGGAAGGAAGGGAAGAATTAAAGAAGGAAGGAAGAAGGAAGGGAGGGAGGGAGGGAGGAAGGAAAGAAGAGAGAAAGAAGAGAAAAGGAAAGAAAGAGGGAGGGAGGAAGAAAGGAGGGAAGGAAGGAAGGAAGGAAGAAGGAAGGAAGGAAGGAAGGAAGGAAGGAAGGAAGGAAGGAAGGAAGGAAGGAAGAAAAGAAGGAAGGAAAGAAGGAAGGAAGGGAGGAAGGGAGAGAGGGAGAGGGGAGAGAGAAGGAAGAACAATAATGGCATGAAGGTTCATGGGGGAGTTGACACCAGTCAAGTGATCTGAGACCCTTGCAAGACCACTGAGTGCACAAGTCAGAACCCCACAGGGTCTTAGATAGCCTTTGAATACTAACCAAAGGTCTAAGGCTCCAATCACTTTCTCTGGGAAGACAACTTCAAGCCTAATGAATAACTCTCATTTTGCAAAGGGAAGGATCAAAGGCTTAGGGGAGGGGAGGCGAGAGTGAGGATGAAATATTACTTAAAGAGATAACAAAGCTCCTTATTCTGTAACAACTGGGCTGTGATCTGGGAAGATTTGCATTTCCTTCCTACCAATTACAGGAAGAAGCAATTGCAATTCCAGGGGAGGAGGAATCCACGGTGGTGAGCAATTATGAATAGCAAGTGCCCTGAGAGCTGGGCTCAGTGAAGGGATTAGTGTCTGTTACAAATTGCTAATTAACTATGTTGCTCATCAAAGTCATAGAAATGAGTGGGCCCTTTTGGACTTCCTAACAGAGCTCTTCAAGGTCAGATGGCAGAGATGTGGGACCTAGGTTTTCTCCTCCCTTTTTCTGTTAGACTTTTGTGCTGTAGATTTTATGGAGTGGAAGTAGATTGTAACTTCTTGAGGCAGCTGCCATCTCATATTTACTTTTGTATAATCAAGCAACTACCATATGTGTGTGTGTGTGTGTGTGTGTGTGTGTGTGTGTGTGTGTGTGTGTGTGTGTCTTATACGTGGCCTTATACAAAGAACTTGCTTAGTACATTGTTGGTGAATTGGATCCTGACTTTGTGTCTTCTACTAGAGTAGCTCTTTATGAACAGGGATTATTTTGTGTTTTCCCAGTTTGTCAGGGTCTAGGCACAGATGCTGGTTGAGTTGATTTGATTTATCTTGCCTGGATTCCTATGTGATTAAAGGTATAAAGGCACCTACTTACATGGTATAGTGGAGAGAATGCTGGATTTGGAGTCAGGAAGACCTGAGTTCAAATCCCACCTTTGACACTAGCTGTGTGACACTGGGCAAGTCACTGAACCTCCTATATCTACCTTAGATCCCTATCTCATGGGAGCATTTTGAATGAGATTACACATGTCAAGGCACTTTATAAACTCTAAAGCACTTTATTAAAGATAGTTACTTTTCTATTTGTCAATGTTTGGGGAATGGTAGTGCTAATGGAGGGAGCGACATGGTTAGGAGACCAAGAGGTGGTCCATCAGAAATCTCATTGGATTAGGTGCTAGGAATTCTAGGTTCAAATTCTACCTTACATACTTCTTAGCTATACGACCTAGAGAAAAATCAATGAACTCTCTGACCCTCCATGTCCTCAAATGTAGCAGGGAATAGGGGCTGGACTTGTGATTTCGTTGTTACATGGAACTCCCAGATGAGGAAATTCCCTCCACCAGTGCCAGTCAGTACCCACTCTGAAATTTATAATCTTAGAGAGTTATTTAGGGTACTGAGAAGTTGTGCCTTGCCCATGTCCATGTAGGGGGTGGGTAAGGAAAGGGAAAAGAATAAACATTTCTATAGTGCCTACCCTGAGAGATCAGTGCTGTTGTTATCCCCATTTGACAGTTGAACAAATTGAGCCAAACAGAGGCTTAATGACTTGTCCAGGGTAAGTGTGTGAGGCTGGATTTGAACTCAGGTCTTTCTGATCTAGTCTCGGGTCATACAGCCAGTATGTGTCAAAGGGAAGACTCAGGAACTTGGATTCTTCCAGTTCCCAGGACAGTTGTTCATAATTCTAGTTGGCCTCTGCATGATGGAGAAAATAATAAAAGACTGTTGTCAGGATCTGGCAGGTAGGTGGCACTATAGTATACTGAACACCAGACCTGGAATCAGGGAGACAAGTTTATGAGTTCAAATCTGATCTCAGACACTTACTGGGCAAGTCGCTTAACTCTATTTGCCTCAGTTTCCTCATCTGTAAGATGAGCTGGAAATGGAAATGGCAAACCTCTCTAGTATCTGTGCCAAGAAAACCCCAAATAGGCTCATACCTGAACCCAATCTGTCACTTACTGGCCTGAAGCTTTTTCTTTTCTGGGTTTCAGTTTCATCAGTGAAGCAGTAGATGAGTGCTAGGCCTCGAGTCAAGAGGAACTGAATTCAAAGCCATTCTAATACACTCTCTAGCTGTGTGACCCTGGGCAAGTCACTGAAACCTCTTTGCCTCAGTTTCCTCATCTGTAAAATGAGCTGGAGAAGGAAATGGAAAACCACTCCAGTATCTCTGCCAAGAGAGTCACAGAGAGTGGCATACAAATGAAAACAACTGAATAGCAACAAACTGTCAAAAGCAAAAAAGATGGCAGAATGCAAATCGTTATTTTATTTTGTGGTTGGCAACCTAAGAGACAGGCTCTGTTCCTTATGTATCTGTTTTCCAGGAGACTGTAAGCTCTTTGAGGGCAGGTACAGTTTCAACTGGCCCAGTGATGGACACATAGTAGGTAGTTATTTCTTGCAGAATTGGATTGACTGAATAAAGGTCCTTTAGATTGGAATAACTTGGGTGGAGTGGATGCTCCATGGCACCGTGCCACCCTCAGATTCATAGGGTTAGAAGGGACCCCAGTGGCCATCAAACAATAGATATTGTTATTATAATAGATATATATGTAAAAGTATTATCTAGATATTATATATCTACACAATATATGTGATAATATAATATGTTTCTATATAATATATTCTGTGATACATACTAATGTAATAGATGTTATTTATTCTCAGACCATAGATAACACTCAGCACTACTCTACCGAGCACATCTCATTTTGGGCTTTATTTTCCTCATTTCACAGATGACAAACCGGAGACCTCAGAGAGATCTGGTGACTTCCCCAAGACAGCACACACTGCCGTGGAGTGGCCAACGGTGGCTGAGACACGCTCCTTTCATCCGTATTGAAAGCCCAATTCATATTTGCATGAAGCGTTAGGCTCGATGAAGCCCCTTAATGAGTCATGCAGCATGCTAAATGGAAGAAATCAATATCTCCATAATGGGAAACCCATCACTTACATGGTCCCCGTGTCACTGCGCTATGTAGCCATAAGGAAACACTTCATCATTTTTCTTAATTAAAGTCAAAGGAGATCAATGTAGTCTTCAGTACCTGGGGAGGGAAGCAATTGGACAAGGCCAGGGATAACGAAGGGGAGGGGAAGGGAAAGCTGAAGGGGACCACGAAAATGAGGGACATGTGTAAATGGAGCAGTTGAGGCTGCTAGTCACTTATTTGCTCATCCATTTGACAAACATTTATCAAATGCCTATTGTGTATATACCACTCTACTAGGAGATAGGGGAGATTAAGAAGATATCATAGGGCTTCTAGGTAGCACAGTGGATAGAGCTTCAGGCCTAGAAACAGGGGGTCCTGAGTTCAAATTTGATCTCAGACACTTCCTAGCTGTGTGGCCTTGGACAAGTCACTTAGCCACAATTGTCTAGCTGTTACTGCTCTTCCGCCTTGGAATCAATATTTAGTATCAATTCTTTTCTTTTTTTAATTTGAAATTTTTTATTTAATTAGTTAATTTAGAATATTTTCACATGGTTACATGATTCATGTTCCTTCCCTCCCCCCTGTAGCTGACCCACAATTCCACTGGGTTTTATATGTGTCATTGATTAAGACCCATTTCCATATTATTTATATTTGTACTAGGGTGATTGCTTAGAGTCTACATCTCCAGTCATATCCCCATTGACCCATGGGATCAAGCCGTAGTATTAATTCTAAATCAGAAGTTCAAAGGGTTAAAATTCTAAATCTTTTATTATTATTATTATTTTATTATTATATTATTATATATATATAATTTATATATATAATATATTATTATTATAATAAATTAATTCTAAATCAGAAGGTGAGGGTTAAAAAAAGAAGTTATTATACCTACCCTCCTGCTACTTGCAGTTGAATAGGAAAGATGATAAATGTACACAAAAAATAAAAATTCAAATGAGAATGGTGTAAGAGGGCAAACGGTTATGAGGTCAGTTCTGGAATGATCACCATTGGCTGAGGTTGATGAATTTCATGTGGCAGAGCATAAAGAACTCCTGAATTAGAGTTGAAAGAAACTCTAATCCCAATTCTGTTACTTCCTTCCTGTGAAACTGGGCAGATTATCCCCTCTGGATCTCCATTTCCTTGTCTATAAAATGAAGGGGTTGACCTGAGTGACTTCGAAAGCTTCTTCCTTCCACAGGGACCATCTAATCAAAAAGCTTATGAAACCTACCAAAAGTCCATGCCTGCCATATCTAAAAGGTACGCCCAAGAGCAGAAGGAGGGGAGAGGTTTATTGAGGGTTTTCTGGCTTTCTTCTGCTTTAACCAGAGCCTAGAATCTAAGGGTATGACAGACAGCTCTGATGGCCACTACCCTTCTTGGCTGCCTGCTTCATGGATAGCCTGCTTCGTCTTGACTATCCTAGAACCCAGAACTCTTCATTCTTAGATCACAGAATCACAGATCTTGGAGGAACCTTAGACATCATCTAGTCCAAACCCTTCATTATAAAGAGGAGGTAACTGACTTCCAGAGAGGTTAAGGCACTGTCCAAGGTCTCAGAGGTAGCAAGAAACAGAGCTAGGCTTTGAATTCTTTCCCTTGTTCAGTGATCTTTCCATTGTAGCATACAGCTTGATTGGGAGCTAGAAAAGCAAGGTAGAGGCCCTCTAGGTCCAATCCCCTCACCTGACAAATGATGAAATTAAGTCCTACAGAGGGAAAGAGATTTGCCCAAGGCCATGTAGCATGTCATGAGGCCAACAATCAAACCCATATCCTTTGACACCAAACCTAGCACCCTTTCTCAACCATTACCCTGTAGCAATCTCCAATAAGCAAGGACCCAGTCTCAAGGGTCATATACTTCCCTCTTAGGCCACAAAGGATCCCATTACCAATTGATTGCTCTAATGATTCCATTCAATTGTTAGCATTACTGTTAATTCTTAAACACAGTTTTGCATTTGCTCTGGAATGTATTTATTGTTTGTAGTGGAATAAAACAGCCTGATAATAAGACAATTGAGATATAATCTCCAGGGTCCTGAATATTTATGCTGTGCAATGATACACATTTAACCACAGTAATCAAGTTGTTTTAAAAGAGAAAGAGGATATGCTTTGGTTAATAGTGGGTGCCACTTTCAGTCTGGGATTCAGTCTTCCCAACTTTCAGCCTCTTCCCTTGCACTCTATCCCACATTCTAGCTACCAAAATCAACTTCCCAAAGTCTGATTAGGCCAGTCTTCTATTTAAGAATCTTCTGTGGCTCCCTACTGCCTCGTGATTAGAATTCAAGCCCTGTAGCTTGATATTTAAAGTCCTTTCCATTGAGGATCCAACTGTTTTTCAGACTTGCTTGAAATTATATATTCAATGCTTTGCTCAAACTGGGCTCCTTCCTGTTTCCTAGCCTTGGCATTCCATCTCCTGCCTGCATTATTTTCATGGGGCTCATCTTCATTCTTGGAGTTCACTCTATCCTGACCTGTGCCTTTTAGAATTCTTAGCTTCCACCAAGATTAAACCCAAGTGCTATTTCCCACAGAAAGTATTTCTGATCTCCCGCACTAATTCCAACTCTCTGTGCTCTATCTCCCAGAACACTGAAACTTCCTTAATAATAATAATAATAGCTGAAACAATAATAGATGGCATCATTGTAGGTGTTTAAAGTTTAATAAGTGCTTTGCATCTAGGATCTCACTTGGTCCTCATTACAAACCTGGGAAGTAGCTATGATTATTAACCCCATTTTATTTTATTTTTTATTTTGAAAGATATTTTATTTTCCCAATTACATATAATAACAATTTTCTACATACTTTTCCCAAAGTTATGCGATCCAAATTGTCTCCCTCACTCCCTTCTCTCTTAGAGATGGTAAGCAATTTGATCTGGGTATTAAGCCCATTTTAAAGATGAGAAGATCAAAGCTAGGAGGGATCAAGTTATATTATTTTGTTGTTGAGTCATTTTGGTCAAATCTGACTTTTTGTGACCCCATTTTGAGATTTTCTTGGTACAGATATTAATGTGATTTGCCATTTCTTTCTTCAGCTAATTTTACAGATGAGGAAATTGAGGCAGACAGCAATTAAGTGCCTTACCTAAAGTCACACAGCTAGTAAGTGCCTGTGACTGGATTTGAACTCAGGAAGATGAATCTTCCTGATTTCAAGCCCAATGCTCTATCCATTGTGCTACCTGGCTGTGCATCAAATTACATCATATACTAAATGTTTTGAAGGATTCTTTTTCATTTTTTTCTTTTCTTTATTTTTAAGAAGTATTTTTCTATGGTTACCGAATTCTTGTCTCCCCCCCCCTTCCCTCCCTCCTTCCAGAGCTGACAAGCAATTCCACTGGTTATATGTGTATTGTCACTCAAAACCTGTTTCCATACTATGTCTGAAGGATTCTAATGCAGGTCTCCCTGACTCCGAGGGATTTCTATGATGCCCAGATAATTCTTTGATTAAAGGGACTCAATTTTTGGTTTTATGTTTGTCTTTGTATCAATATTGCCTAACTCTGTTTTAAGTACATCATTGCTCTTCAGTCAAGCAGTCAAGAGACAGAAGGATGGAAGATTAGTGAAAAAGTGGGAACAATCTATTGGAGAAGATAGGAAGGAGTCAGATCACGTGTGTGTGTACAGAGGTTGGCTCTGGCAAGGAGAAAGGACACAGGCATGAAGGAGAAGATTGTGGCAAAAGGCATCCAAGTGATAGGAGATGAAGAAGTGTGAGGAAGAGGGAACTCATGGCAAATGGTCTCCATTTTTGGGGGGGTAATATATGGGGTAAAGTTCTCAGCTGAGAGGGTGGATGGAGGGTTATTAAAAGGTTTAGAGGAGCCACTCTAGGGGCAGCTAAGTGGCTCAGAGGATAGAGAGCCAGGTTCAGAGTTGGGAGGTCCTGGGTTCCAATCTGGCCTCAGACACTTCCTAGCTGTGCGACCCTGGGCAAGTCATTTAACCCCCATTGCCTAATCCTTGCCACTCTTTCTCCTTGGAAATGATGCTTAGTATTGAATCTGAGACAGAAGGTTCGGGTTATTAAATTAAAAAAAAAAGTCACTCTGGTGAGTGGAATAGTGAGTCAGTTAGGGAAGTATAAGAGGATTGCCTTGTCACAGTGAGTGCCCATTTGAGATTATCTAACATAAATGGACCCAATCAGGATTGTTTCATAATTTTTCTCCCTTTTTGTTCAGTAGCATGTGAGTATGTGTGACAGTAGCTGCTTCCTCTTCTGTAAAATGATGGGATTGGTCTCAAGGGCTCCAAAGCCCCCCCCCCCCCCAACTCTAGATCTGTGGTCCTATAAATGTTAAAGCACCCTTTGTATGTCAACATCATTCTTATGCCTTCTGAGTGACAATTGCTCACAATTACTCACCCTCAGCCAGTGAGGTGAGTGGCTGATAGGAAGGCAGAGCCAAAGAATCTTTAAGCTGTGCTTCCTCAGGTCATTATTCTCTATCTTGGCAAGGAATTTGGAGCAGACAAGGAAGGCAGAACCAGGCTTGGGGGATATTGGTATGCCCTGAATGAATGAGGCATTCTATGTTTCATAGAAGTTGCTTTTCTTTTCTTTCCTTCTTTGTTTTTTTAAACTCTTACCTTGTGTTCTAGTATCAATTCTAAGGCAGAAAAGGGGCAAGAGCTAGGTAATGGGGGTTAAGGGACTCATTTAAAGTCACACATCTAGGACGTGTCTGAAGCTACTTTTGAACCCAAGCCTTGTCAATTCCAGGTCTGGTACTCTACCCACCATGCTACCTAGCTGCTCTAGAAGTTGTTTTTCTTACAAAAAAATGCCACTGGAATAAATACAGATGGCCACCCTCTAACCACTTCACGAGAAGATGGAGCCATCTCAAATGACTTTGCTTGCCCCTTACGGATATGTCAGGAAATGAGTATAAGGCTGTCTACAGATGCAAGAGACATTCCCCTTCTCAAGTATTCTGTCAAAATCTGGTGCATGCCAGTTAAGGAAGGTCAAAGAGTGGGGACAGCACCATCAGAGAAGGACAAATCAGTCTTCTTAGGCTGGATTGGTTCTGGGTACCACAGTTTAGAAAGGACATTGATTAGACAAAGAAAATCTAAAGGAGAACAACCAGGATAATGAAGAAGTATGGTATATTGGAAAGAGAGTTGACTCTGGACAGCCTGGGTTCAAATCTTAGTTTTGATGCTTGTGTGACCTTGGGCAAGTCACTTGCCTTGGCCACAGCTTTTTGAATCCATTAAAATGAAAGGGTTGGAGTGGATGAGCGCTAAAGATCCTTCTGACTCTAAACCTATGTCCTATATGTGGATAAACTGAAGGAACTGGGGATGTTTAGTTTGGAGAATAGAAGACTCAGGGAGGCCATTTTGGCTGTCTTCAAGTATTTGAAAGAGTGCCGTGTGGAAGAAGGATTCAACTTATTCTGCTTTGCCCCAGAGGACTAGGAACAATGGGGGAAAGCTGTGAAGTAGTGAATTCAGGCTGTTAGGAAAAACGTTTTAGTGATTTGAGATATTCTATAGTAGAAAAGGCAGCTGGGTGGTGCAGTGGATAGAGTGCCCTTAAATCTGTCCTCAGATACTTCCTACCTGTGTGACCATGGGCAAATCATTTATCCTGGTTTGCCTCAGTTTCCTCATCTGTCAAGATGTCAAATCTGTCCACTCTAATATCTTTGCCAAGAGAATCCCAAATGGAGTCATGAAGAGACATGATGGAAAAGACTGAACAGTAACAAGGCAGAATAAAGGGTAGAGCAGAGTCCCCAGATCTCTAAGAGAGGGCATTTTTTTATGGGTATAGCTGAGAAGGGGGCAAGACTAGCTACTGGAGAGGCCTCATCACAGCCTGCTGGAGTCAAGATTCCAGGGCCATGATGAGATTTCACCTCCTGCAGGAGTTTTGAGGGTTACAAAGGAGGCCACATGTTGGCTCTGTTTAACCCCTACTCAGACATATATGAAAGGCCGATGGCTTTGGCAACAGGAGAGCAGGATTTGAATCTGAGCTCTAAAAGCAAGCTCTGTGACTCCAGCTAAGCCACTTACTTCTCTGAACCTCAGTTTTGTCATCTGAAAAATGGGGGTAATAATATCCACAGTACATACCTCACCAGGCTGATGTGAGGAAAAATGTGAGGTAGGGATTATAGGACTTCTGCCTTCCCATTTTATGGATGAGAAAACTGAGGCTGAGAGGGAGAAGGAGCTAGAAAACACTGGAGTCAGGCAGGAATTGAGGCTGTGCCTTTCTGACTCCAAGTCCACTCTCTATACATGGCATGTGCTACTGTAAAGTCCAGGAACCTCCCCCAAATATGGCCCTGAGAACCAGCCACCAGCCAGCATTCTGGTCAAAAGGGGATTGGGTGAGAGTGGAGCAAAGAGCCATTGCCCATGTCCTTCAGGCAATAGCCTCCCCAGTCTGCAGGGCAGGAAAGGCTTGGTGGATAGCCCTGGGCTGCCTTTGAAAATACAGCATGTGCAGAAGATTCTCAGGGTTAATCAGACTACATACAGGACTCTGAGATGCTGCTGTCTGTCCTCATGAGTCACAGTCAGGCTATGGGATTCACTGCCACCGAGGATGCCCCGGTCAGCTCCTGCATACAAATATTTCTTTTAAAAAGATTCAAAAGATGTGTGACTAATACAAAATATGGCTATCTAATAATAAAGAACATCAGAACTCTGGCTTAGGGGTGGTCCTATGCTCCTCAGGGGATTTCCCTTTCTATCTCTGTCTCTGACTCTGTCTATCTGTCTGTCCTTTCCCTCTCCCTTCTATCTCTCTTTTCTTCCTGCCTGTGTTTCATTCTGTCTCTTTCTCCTTCTGACTCTGTTTCTGTCTCTCTGTCTCCTCTCTCTCTCTCATTGTCTGTTTCTGTCTGTCTCTTTTCCTCCATCTCTCTCTCTCTCCTTCCCTTTCTCTCTCCTCCTTCTTTCTGTCTCCCCTTTTCTCTTTTCTTCTTCCTTCCTTCCTTCCTTCTCTTCCTTCCTTCCTTCCTTCCTTCCTTCCTTCCTTCCTTCCTTCCTTCCTTCCTTCCTTCCTTCCTTCCTTCCTTCCTTCCTTCCTTCCTTCCTTCCTTCCTTCCTTCCTTCCTTCCTTTTTCAGTCTTTTCCTCTCTCTTCTCTCTTCCCATTTATTCTTCTCTCTCTCCCACCCTCTCTTCCTCCCTCTCTCTCCCTCCTGTCTTTCTAACTCTGTTTCTCTTTCTCTTTTTCTCTCCCCCTTTCCATTTCTTTCTTTCCATCTCTCCTTTCTCTTTTCCTCCTTCTATCCACTCTCTTTTTCTGTCTCTTTCCCACTCTCTTCTTTCTTCATCTTCTCTCTTTCTCTTGCTCATTGTCTATTTCTCTCCTTTCTGTCTTTCTTTCTGACTGTTTCTCTTTCTCTGTTTCTGCCTCTCTGTCTTTGACCCCTTTCCCTTTCTCTCTCCCCTTCTCTCTTTCTGTCTCTCCTTTTCTCTTTCCCTCCTTCCTCCCTCTCTCCTTCTCTCCTTTTCTGTCTCTTTCCCACTTTCTTCTTCTTTCTTCACCTTCTCTCTCTTTCTCTTGCTCATTGTCTATTTTTCTCATTTTTGTCTTTCTTTCTGACTATTTCTCTTTCTGTTTCTGTCTCTCTGTCTTCATCCCCTTTCCCTTTCTCTTTCCTTCTTCTCTCTTTTCTCTCTCCTTTTCTGTTTCTTTCCTTCTCTTCTTCTCTTTCTCCTCTGTTCCTCTGTCCACCTCTTTCCCCTTTTCTTTCTCCCCTTCTCCTTTCCTCTCCTTCTTCTTTTCCCTTTTCTTCTCCTTCTTCTCCCTGCCTCACATACTGTCACAAATGTGCTTTGTCCTCCCATTTTTAAGATTTCACACAAGTTTGTAACATGAATATTGATTATGTTACTGTGGCTCTGAATGTCTCCTATTTAAGCACCTTTCAAGTACCATCTAGTTAGCCTGAAATCAGGCAGATAGGTAGCACAGTAGATAGTGCCAGACCTGAAGTAAAAGAGACTCAGCTTCTTGAGTTCAAGTCTGACCTCAGACACTTATTAGTTGTGTGACCCTGGGTAAGTCACTTCACCCTGTTTGCCTTTGTTTTCTCATCTGTCAAATGAGCTAAAGAAGGAAATGGGAAATCACTCTAGTATCTTTGCCAAGAAAACCCTCAACTGGTATCATAAAGAGTTGGACATGACTGAACAACAACAACAACAACAATAAAGGTCAGACTAAAAGGCAAATCCCTTTGCAATATAGCCCCAGCCTAGCTTTCTGGCTCTTTCTTCTGATCTTCCCTGAATAATAGCCTTTGTTTTAGCTAAACCAGTCTATTTGCTATTTCTCCCAATAAATCTTAGAAGTTTCCATCTTGGAAGTTTAGCTTCTGTCTGGATTTACATTTCCCATCAAAGGATGGAAGCATCACTTGGGTTTCCCAATCAGAAATTCCCCCTCCTCATGAAGACTCCCTTGTGTTCCTCAAACCCAAGTGATGCTTCCATCCTTTGAACTCCCACAATGCTCTGTTGACCCTATTCTCACATTTACGCTACATGTTCAGTTTCATCTAATCTCGGCCCATGGGAAGCTAGCAAAACCTTCAGAGACCTTCCAGTCCAAGTCCATCATTTTCTAATCCAACATATATTTATTAAGTGCCTATTCTGTGCTGGAGACACATGGGAAAAATGAAAATATTCCCTGCCCTTCAAGAATTTACATACTAATGAAATAATATGGCATAAACAGGCAAGGGAATATAGCGTAATTTTGGGAATAAGTAAGAACATAATATATGCTAATTGCTTGGTTAACAACTTATGAATAGGAGAGTGTGCCTGTAGGAGGTAGCACCTGAGTTAACCCTTGCAGGAAGCTGGGAATCTGAAAAGGAAGTGGGGAAAGAGTACATTCTAGTTGGGAGAAACAAGTGATCCAGAGTCATATAAAGGCCAGGCATGGGGGGCCAAGTTAGGAAAACAGACAATTTGGATGCATCTCAGGCTTTGTGAAATAAGTTTGGAAAGGTAGACTGGATTATGAAGGGCCATGAATACTAAGCTATTCTGTCTAGAGGCAATAGGGAGTCATTGAAAGTTATACAGTAGTAGAGTAACATAGTCTGATCTATGTTTTAGTAAGATTATTCTTACAACTCTGTAGAGGTACCCTAGGAAGCAACTAGAACATTCATAATGCCACCACAATCCAATCCAGTCCCACAAACAAATAAAAAGGAACAGTAGAAAATATGAGCTTTATTGTGGGTAGGATAGCTGGCACCAGAGCACACAAAGTATTAGACCTGGAGTTCAAATCCAGCTGCATGACCATGGCCAAATGACTTGATCCGTTTGCCTCAGTTTCCTCATCTGTAAAATGGGGATAATACCAGTACCTTCCCTTCAGGGTTGTTGTGAGAATAAAACGAGATAATAATTATAAAATGCTAAGCATAGTGCCTGGCTTATGGTAAGAGCTTATTATGATTAATTATATGTTATATTATACAATATTATTTATTATCAGTAATAATTATTAGTTCCAAACTACCTATTGAATAAGCAAATGGTACTTGAACTCCTTCCTTCCTTCCTTCCTTCCTTCTTTCCTTCCTTTGGCACCCAGGGAAAATGGAGAAGACTCAATGATCATTGATTTAGAGGCAGAAGGGTTCTTGGAGATTGGAGAGCAATAGCTCCCTCATTTTACAGATTAGGGAACCAAGGCTCATAAACCTTAACTCTTTTACCTAAAGTTACTGAGGTAGTTGGCGACAGGGCCAGGATTTGAACCCAAGACCTTGGACTCTAGCTTTGGAGTTCTTCCTACGCTACACCATAGGCCCTGGCAAACCACTATTCTTACAGCTGGTAGGAGCCTAGTGACTCCCTGTGGGAGAAGTCCGTCCTGTGTGATGTGTGTAATGCACATCATGGCTTCTCTTTTAATCCTGTGCAGCTGTGGGTGAGAATACCTGTATTCACAGCTTCAAGGACCAAAGACAAACAGGCTGTGATGTTTGCCAATGGAGCAGGGCCAGTCACGACGGGATGCTTTCTGGAATCACAGACACTACAGAATGATTGGCTCTGTAGACACTGAAACTAATGCCGAATGATAGGCACAGTGCCTCATGTTAACAGAGGGCTCAGGAGCACAGAGTGGGAGTGCTGGGGAGCTAGGAGTCACCTAACAGTTCTGGTAACTGCAAAAGATCCTGGGCCAGGCATTCTTTGAGAAAAGGGCACTGCTCATGTTCTGCTACTAATCACTAGCTATGAGACACGAGAGCATGAACTATGAAACGAATGTCCATGGGTGTAAATCTGGAGCTGCTATTTAGAAGTAAGGAAAGAAGAAAAGAAATGAAAGAGGGAGGGAGGGAAAGAAGGAGAAAGGAAAGGAAGAAGGTAGGAAAGAAGAGAGGGAGAGGAGAAAGAAATAAAAGGAGGAAAGGAGGAAGAAAGGAAATGAATGAAGGAACAATAGGAAGGAGGGAGGGAGGCAGGAAGGAAGGGAGGGAAAGGAAGAGAAGGAGAAAGGAAGGAAGAGAGGGGGAGGAAGGAAGGATGGAGGGAAATGAGAAGAAAGGGAAGAATAGATGAAAGAAGAAAGGAAGGAAAGGAGGAAGGAAAGAAGAAAAGAAGGAAGGGGAAGGAAGGAAAGGAAGTAAAGAGGAAGGAACAAAAGATGGAAGGAGGGAAGCAAGAAGGAAGGAAAGGAGAGAAAGAAAAAAGAAAGGGAGAGGAAAGGAAGGAAGAAAAGGAAGAAAGAGGAAGGAAGGAAGGAAGGGAAGGAGAAGGGAGGGGGAAGGAAGAAAGAGAGAGAGGAAGGGGAGAAGGAAGAAAGGAAGGAGGGAGGGATGAAGTATAGTTTTCTCCCTCCAATAAGTAATGAGAAGCACCATAGAAGAGTGGATAGAAAGCCAGTCTTGGAGGAAAGGAGGCCCTACTGAAGAATTCCTGCAGGCTGTGATAGACTTAGAAAGCCATATGAACACAATCTACATTCTACTGTGTTTCCACTTATTCCATCCAATTTTTCCTCATTAGATTTTCCTCTTCGTTGGACCCCACTCTGAGGGCTGACTAGAGGAGGCAGCCAAATGTTCTAGTGTTTGACCCTCTGGCCTAGACACATTTGAGTCTCTAGTTTGCATTGGTAGGGGAAGTTTCTTCACTGGGAATTCTCTACTCTAATCAAATCACAGGCTTGATCTCAAAATAAAAATGGTGCAGATTCCACCACCTTGTTGGCATTTTGCAGCAGGAGGAGAACAAGATCTGCCCTAGATGAAGCCAGGCTGGAGATTTAAGGCATCGTGGAAGAGTTTGATTTCCTCCACTGACACTCACTAGCTATGGGGTCTTGGGCCAGTCACTTCACCTTAATGATCTCAGTTTATTTATCTGTAAAATGGGAATATAATAGTTGTTAAACAGGGACCACAGGGTTTTCTTGAGGCCCAGAGAACCTAGCTTTGAAAGACTGAAAGCAAGGAATCATGATTCATTTCTATTCTGGTTCTGTCTGGCCCGCTGGCAACAGGGGAGAGTGATCCCTGAAAGAGTTAAATTTTCAACCCTTGGTCAGCATAATGAACAGCTTGGCAAATTCAGGCAATTGTTTTTCCTTTTTTTTTCAATGAAGCAGCTGTGTGTGAGCAGAAACACTGAGGCTAGCTGTAGCTGCCTCTCGGAGCAGGCGTCACAATCATTCCCGGACTGCGTTTGACAGGCCGTGTCATTGCCACAAGCCTATTATCTTTCCAGTCTATTGTTAAAGTGTCATTAGGACACCTTGAATGAGAGACCAAATTCTCCTCTGTACCCGATTTTCATAATTACAGCTTTTTCATATCCCAGAAGGCCCTGCTGTGAAAAGGAGGCCTGAAGTTTGCAGACGTGTGCTGGACACTTCTGAGACAGACTCTGAGTTTGGAGATGTTTCCCTGCATGGATTTCAAAGGCTGTTGTGGCTGGAGTTTCCTTTTTGGGGGCTTCTTGAAGAGATGGCAGCTGAGATAGGGGGTCACTAACCCTGGGGAAGGGACTCCAAGGCTTGTACGATCATAGCGCAGTTTGCTTTAGAGCAACAAGGGACCTTAGCTAGCTACCATCAAGTCAAACTCCCTTGTTTTATAGATGATGAAACTGAGGCCTGGAGAAATAATAAAGTGACTTGTCCAGGGTCACATTGATACTAAGGATTTGAACTCAAGTCTTCTTGACTCCAGGTCCAGTGCTATCCCCATCTACTGTGCCACCTCTTTGTCTGTATCTAGATGACTTCAGAGGCACTTGAAGTCTGAGATTCTATGATCTAAAGAACATCAGAGGTGGAAACACCTCTTCAGAACATAGAATGTCAGAGTTGGGTGGGCCCTTGAAGCAGAGAATGTCAGAGCTGGGAGAGAGCTTAGAACAGAGAATGTCAGAGCTAGGAGAGACCTTAGAACAGAGACTGTCAGAGCTGGGAGAGAGCTTAGAACACAGAATGTCAGAGCTGGGAGAGAGCTTAGAACAGAGAATGTCAGAGCTGGGAGAGAGCTTAGAACAGAGAATGTCAGAGCTGGGAGAGACCTTAGAGCAGAGAATGTCAGAGCTGGGAGAGACCTTAGAACAGAGAATGTCAGAGCTGGGAGGGAGCTTAGAACCCAGAATGTCAGAGCTAGGAAAGAGCTTAGAACAGTGATGATCAGAATTGGGAGAGTCCTTAGAAAAGAGAATGTCAGAGCTGGGAGAGAGCTTAGAACAGAGAATGTCAGAGCTGGGAGAGACCTTAGAGCAGAGAATGTCAGAGCTGGGAGAGACCTTAGAACCCAGAATGTCAGAGCTGGGAGAGACCTTAGAAAAGAGAATGTCAGAGCTGGGAGAGATCTTAGAACAGAGAATGTCAGAGCTGGGAGAGACCTTAGAACAGAGAATATCAGAGCTGGGAGAGACCTTAGAACACAGAATGTCAGAGTTGGGAGAGAGCTTAGAACAGAGAATATCAGAGCTGGGAGAGACCTTAGAACAGAGAATGTCAGAGCTGGGAGAGACCTTAGAACCCAGAATGTCAGAGCTGGGAGAGACCTTAGAACCCAGAATGTCAGAGCTGGGAGAGAGCTTAGAACACAGAATGTCAGAGCTGGGAAAGAGCTTAGAACAGTGATGATCAGAATTGGGAGAGTCCTTAGAAAAGAGAATATCAGAGCTGGGAGAGACCTTAGAACAGAGAATGTCAGATCTGGGAGAGACCTTAGTACCCAGAATGTCAGAGCTGGGAGGGTCCTTAGAGCAGAGAATGTCAGAGCTGAGAGGGAGTTTAGAACCCAAACATCAGTGCTGGGAGGGAGGGACCTTAAAGCAGAGAACATCAGTACTAGAAGAGTCTTTAGAGCACAGAAGTTAAAGCCAGATGTAGAGTCCACTTGTAGCATCTAGGCTGTCAAAGCTTGGAGGGGACTCAGGCTGTTACTTCCATCTCATCCTCCCTCCAACTCCCCATGATACAGATGGTGCCTCTGAGGACCACAGAGGAGGAGTCAGTTTGGGTCACAGAAACACTCTTCCCTTAGCCACCTCCATCCTGTCTCCTTGCCTAAATACACATATGAAATGTCTAAGGCCTGAAGCAAGAGGACAAACACATGTGGTTGGAATGAACTACAATACTCAAAGGGCATCCCATAAGATGGCATCGATTCCCCGAGGCATTCCCTCAGCACCCAGGCCCATAGTTCACAACTGGCAGCCACCACCTCGGAGTCAAGAAGCCCGTAGCTGAGACCCAATGACATCTGGGCATCTCCAAACAGCACACGGGGCTGATGACACCAAACAATAACAAACCGCTTCCTTCCTCATCACTCTTCTGATTCCAGGAGTGATACTGGGGCATCCACTAACATCTACACCCCCAAAGAAACAGCAGCCCAGCCACCACTGCAGTCAGAGCCTGGGATCTGCCATCTGCTTGGAAGATACATCTAATTATCCCCATTCGCAGGCACACAAAAGGGAGCTAAATGCCAAGTTTGTTTGTGTGTTCCCCTAATTTAATTTCTGTGCAATTTCTGTAACTGCTCCCATCATTCTGATATTTGGAAATGGATTCATTTTTCAGTCAACAACAACATCCTCAGGTCTTTAAGAGGTAATGAACCACTATGTCATCTTGCTGGAGTGGGTCATAGAGTAATGGAAAAAAAGGGAGCTGGCAGTTGAGGGCTGGGGATGGGGGGCAGCAGGACCTCTTTGCCTTGGAGCCCTGGAGAAACTTCAGGCATTAAAGCTATTCTTGTAAATCAGCCCAGCTGTGCAAAAGAAGACATGGTAGGTAAAGGATTAGCTTTTTTTTTCTGCTTGGCTCCTACCAGGCAGTCAAACAATGAGTATTTTTTTTTTTAATTTAAACTCTTACTTTCCATCTTAAAATCAATACTGGGTATTGGTTCCAAGGCAGAAGAGGAGTAAGGACTAGGCAGGGGATTAAGTGATTTGCCCAGGGTCATGCAGCTAGGAAGTGTCTGAGGTCATAATTTGATCCCAGGACCTTCAAACTCCAGACGTGGCTCTCTATCCACTGAACCACCCAGCTGCCCCTGTATTTGTTAAGGCTTGCTATATACTAGGTTAAATGCTGAGGATACCAAGAAGGGAAAAAACATGATTGTGTTACCCTGTGTAAGATGATAGTTTAACCGGGGAGACAACATGCAAATAATTGTGGACCTGTAAGATATGTCCAGTGAGGTGGCATAGTGGATAGAGTGCCAGGCTTGGAGTCAAGAAGACTCTTCCTGAGTTCAAATCCAGTCTCAGACCTTTACTAGATGACCCTGAGCAAGTCACATTACTGTTTGCCTCAGTTTCCACATCTGTAGAATGAGCTGGAGAAGGAAATGACAAACCATTCCAGGATCTCTGCCAAGAAAACCCTAAATGGGGTCACAAAGAATTGGACTCAACTGAAAAACAACTGAACCACAACAAAAGGATATATATGGAGTAGATGGAAGGTAATTTTGAAGAGGAACGCACTAGCATCAAGGAGGACTAGGAAGGTGGGATTTGAACTCAGTTTTGAAGGAAAGCAAAGAAGCCAGGGGACAGAGAAGAGGAAGGAGAACATTCTAAGCATGAGGGGCAGCTGATGCAAAAATCCAGAGATGAGATATGTGTATCCTATGAGAGGTACTGCAAATAGGCCAATGACATTGAATCTTCTAGGGTGTGGAGGGGAGTAGAATACAAGGAACCTGGAAAGGTGAGAAGGGGCCAGGTTGTGAAGGACTTTCAATGATCATAGGATTTTTTTCTTTGATTCTGGAGGTAACAAGGGATCCATGGTAGGTTAAAGAGTAGCAGGGTAAGATGTTGGGGCTACATAAAAACAGGAGCAAGTGAGTAGAAATACAGAGGAGGGAAATTTAGGCTTAATATAAGTAAAAACTTCTTAATGGTGATGGGATAGTGACTAGACCTGCTATTTCGCTGGTTTAGGGAACCAGTTTCTAGATGAGAAAAATCCCTCAACAAAGAAGGGCTGTAGCACACCTTCTCTGCAACTGAGAGTCTAAGAGAGTTGCACTGAGAAGTTAAGGGCCTGCCCAGGGTCATACAGCCTTTCTGCATCAGAGATGGGGCAAGGAAAATTGTTTCCAAGGGGCATGAGCTGACTGCAGAGTTATCAGCTGTTGATCTGAGCGCCATTCAGGACTTTAAGATCCGTCTAACTTCTGAGGTTCTGTGGTTCTGTGATTCTAGAGGGATGGAAGAAATCTTGCTCACTGCTTTCTAACAGGAAAACTGTGGTCTTACTAGTGGGCTTATATACTGTTTTCTTACTTGGACTATGTGTATTCCCACCTCCACATCTTTGCCCATAACACTACTCATGTTTGCAGTGGCCTCCCCAAATTCCTATTCTTCCTTCAAGCTTCCACTCAATACTTCTTTTTAAAAAAAAATTCCTTAGTGTGTATTAGTTCCAAGGTAGAAGAGCAGTAAGGGCTCAGCAACAGGGATTAAGGGGCACTCAGGGTCACAAGGTCAGGAAATGTTTATGGCCACATTTGAACCCAAGTCTTCTCAACTCTTTCATCCTCTGTATTACCTCGCTGCCCCTCAGGTCATACTTTAATGAGTGAGTCACCCTAGGATTAAGGAATGAAACTAACAAACAAAAAAAGCCCAAATGGGACCCATATTTGGAGAATATTAAAATTTAAAACCTACTTTATCATTCTCATAGGTTTCTAATATCACCTCGAACTTTGGCTAGTTGGGGCAAGATGGTAAAGATGGTAGGGGATACTATGTGATCTAGTCAAGTTGTTTAACATCTCTGCCTCAGTTTTCTCATCTGTAAAATTATGGTTTGGGATTCTATGACCTTATGTGGTGTTATATAATCCCTTTCAGGTCAAAACCTATGCTCCTACTAACCTGGTAGGCTCTTAAAAAAAAATTCCACTAGAATTGACCTGAATTGTTGATTTGCTATTACTGCCTGAGGTAGGAGAGCAAAGTTGGGTTTCCAGAGATGGCCCAGATGACAACAGTTGTTGGGATTGGAGATAACAGTTTGGCCTTAGATTTTGTGTCATATTAACCCTGTTTTTATGACTACAGAAAGTAATTAACTTTATAGGCTAAGAAACTTCCCTTAGCAGGCATTAGGGTGGGTGCCCAATTGTGCTGTTCTCTTAACTCAACAGTAAATAGAGTCTTCAATAGATCTTCAATAGATAGATAATGCTTCCATAAAACGTTTATGGAGTACATTGCAGGGCCTAATAAACCCTGAAGAATGGTAATGTCCCGCTTAAAGGCTTATTGTGGATAATAGGGTTGCTTCTCAGCAGGGAAGAATAATTAGTAAATTAATAAATTATACTCTGTTTACACTTCAAACAAGCAAGCTCTCTGTTGGCTTAGTGAACATCTTGGGCCTTCCTCAGTGAGTGGCCATTAGGAAATGAAACTAAGTTGAGATTTCCATATGCATATTGCATTTTCCCATTTCTACCTTTTTTGCCCCCAAGAAGAACAACAAGCATTAGAGATTTCCTATCCTAAGAACTCTTGTCGGAACTTAAATAGAATAACTTTTGGTGCCAAAGGCTGAGCCAGAAGGATGATTGAGAAATTTGCTAATTGTTCTTTCTCACTGAAAATCTATATGGTGATGACACAGTATCCTATAAAGTATAGGAGTCCATCTTCTATGTGTGAACTTAGAAAAATTCCCTCTAATCCTAATGATACAGTGGAAAAGGCACTGGATTTGTTGTAGAAAACTAGCTCTGTCATTGAGCTGAGCCAATCATTTAATTTCTTTCAGGCCTCAGTTTCCTCATTTGTGAAATGAAGGGGTTGGACTAAATGGCCTCTGAGGTCACTTCTAGCCCTAAATTAATGATCCTTTGATTCTACCACTAACATTTATTCATAATACATTTGTTTCATTCATTCATTCATTCATTCATTCATTCATTCATTCATTCTTTTATTTATTCACCCATCTAACAAAGAAACCAGTTCCTTAGTAAGTGCTTTCTGTATCCAAAACTTTGAGCATAAACTCCTCCATGTGGCCATCGAAGCCTTGAACATCTAGGCTCCAGACTATCTGGGCATCTGGGTGGCACAGCAGATAGCATGCTATGCCTAGAGTCAGGAAGACCTGAGTTCAAATCTGGTCTCAGACACTTCATAGTTGTGTGACCCTACGCAAGTCACTTCACCCTATTTGCCTCTGTTTCCTCATTTGTAAAAAGATCTGGAAAAGGAAATAGCAAACCACTGTTTTTGTTGAGAAAACCCCAAGTGAGGTCATGTAAAGTCAGACATGACTAAACAACAGTCACAACCAGACTTGATTTTGCATTACATCCCCTTCATGAATTCTCATTCTAGGCAAATTGTCCTACATCAAAGATTTTATTTTCTTTTTTTGTGAAAGAGACTTTATTTTTCAAAAAACCACTTAACTCTGCAAGTGACAGGATCAGATTATTTTGAAAGTATTTCTCTTGGTAGGTAGGAATGCTTCTTTTAAAACTGTTGGTATGGTCAGTATTTAATAGTTCCATGATTATCTAATGGTTCTTTTCAGTTCTTCTTGTGGCGATTACGGCTTTTTTCAATGCAGTTCATGTTTCCATCCTGTTCAAAGTACCCTAATAATTTCTAGAAAAGGGAATGAGAATGGAGATGTTGGCAGTAAGATTATAGAGAGCTCCATACAGGCTGACTTCTAGCCATCTCTAGAATGTCCTCCTTTTTTCCCTCTGCACTTCCTCATTCCATTTAAGGAATCTGTTTAGGAGTGTGCTCTTAGAGGCAAGTTCTCCCTGGTCTTCCATTGTATTCAGTCATGCCCTATTTTTCATGACCCTTTTTGGGGTTTTCTTTGCGAAGATGCTAGAGTAGTTTGCCATTTATTTCTCTAGCTCATTTTACAGATGAAGAAATGGAGGCAAACAGGGTTAAGTGACATGCCCAAGGTCACATAGCTACTGTTGAGGCTGGATTTGAAATTTAGGTCTTCCTGCCTGCTAATCTGGCATTCTGTGAACTATCAACCACCTAGTTACCCTGATTTCCCTAGATGATCATATTCTTTTCTTCTCTTCATAGGTATAGACTTCTCTGTTACAAGTTGAGTCTTTGGAAAGGATCAATGGGCTTGATCCAGGAGGTGGAGAGTTGCAGGCAGGATGGCAGGATATCATCTAATAGAGTATAACTGAGAAGTTTTATCCAACTGGCATAGTCGATACCCCTTAAAGGGCCAAGACTGTTTTGTTCATTGTCTTTGTATTTGCAGAACTTATCTCCTGGTTCCTGGCACAGAACAGATGTTTTTCAAAGTGTGTGTCAACTTTAATGCCTTCCACTTTGTTGGTACTTTTAATAAATACTTGTTGTATTAAAGGACAGGAGATGGAAAGTGAGGAATATGAAATTTATTTTATTTTTTAAGCACTCACCTTCCATGTTGGGATCAATGCTGTGTGTTGGTTCCAAGGCAGTAATCGCTAGGCAATGGGGGTCAAGTAACTTGCCCTACTGTGTGCCAAGCAGTATGCTAAGCACTGGGGATACAAATACAATACAAGAAAAAAAGATAATCCCTGCCCACAAGGGGTTTATGTTCTAATTGTGGGAGGTGCCAAATACAAGGGAAGAAGAAAAGGAAACATTGGTGCATAGCAAAAGTAGCAAGTGGTGATGGAGAATCAAGGATGGCTCTTCTAGGCCCTTCTAGTGCTTAACAGAGTGCCTGGCAAATAGTAGGTGCTTAACAGATGTTTATTGATGGGTGGAATGCTGCCTTTTCATTCCTCCTCAAATATTCGCCATCATCATTTGTGGCCGTTCTGTCAACTCGACTTATGAGTTTTTTCTCTTTATGGGATTCAGCATTTCTGGCTTGATTTATAGTTCACTTGCTGGTACATTTGGAAACAATTAACTGTTGTATAAACACATAAATACTACAATAGAAAGGCTTAAGTGCTAATTACTGTGAGGAAAGAAATAAACACACCACCAAACCTTACTCAGTCCTAGCGCTTGGATAGGATTGATTCTTAATGTCAGAAGTGGATGTAGAAGTGAAAGAATTCCACTGGTGAATTTCCCACACTCCCCAGTGCCCCAGCAGAAGCAAGGTTGAGAGGTTAGCATTGAAACTGTGCCTTGGAAGGAATGAAAAATGGAATCTTCCAGTAGGGACCAAAGTGCTGCTGATAGAGAATTCTCAACATAATAAAAGAAAGCCAAGGTGAGCTGTCCAGACTTTGGTGTTGCCTCTGGACGTTAGTGACTCTAGAAAAGAGAGTGAGACTTGACTTGGGGCAACTCTGTTTCAACTAAATCCAATTCACACACAAGTCAAGACATCATCCTGTGATGACATTGACCCTCTTTAAAATGAAGGATGAGGGGCCGCTGGGTGGCTCAGTGGATTGAGAGCCAGGCCTAGAGGCGGGAGGTCCTAGGTTCAAATCTGGCCTCAGCCACTTCCTAGCTGTGTGACCCTGGGCAAGTCACTTGACCCCCATTGCCTAGCCCTTACCACTCTTCTGCCTTGGAGCCATACACAGTATTGACTCCAAGACAGAAGGTAAGGGTTTAAAAAAAAATGAAAGATGAGCAAGAACCACAAATATAAGTGATAGAATTTTAACTCAAAAAGTTATTATGTAATCATATCATTTGGGGGAAAATTAAAACAAGGAAAATCCTCAGAAGCTAGAATACTTGGGTTTTTTCTCCTTTTCTAGTACAATTAGATAATATCACTGGATAGGATATTAGCAGCAGGGGAGTTGGATCTCAACATGGTAGGAGGGAAGGATTGACCCCTGGAGATAGGCTAGGAATAGATCCCTGAAACAAATAGGGTGTCTGAGCCTGTTTCCTTGGTCTTTGGAATGACTGTCAACAAGGTTCATTGGGAGAGACCACCTGGGACAGGATGCCATGGTTCTTCCCAGGCTGAGAGCATCACACTGGGTCTCCAGTGTAAGCTAGGGAAGATGTGGCCACACAAGGGGCACTCAATGTATAGACTGAGCCGATTAAAAGAGAGCAAGTAAGTTCCTCAGCTGGAAGCTCAGGGAAATAACCCTTTGGATAAATTCTACTAAATGGCTACTATGAACAAGGCACAATTTTATATAGGAGGAAATGAAGATGCCTAATAATAAAGTGAGTTGCTCGTTATCCCACAGACCATGAGTAGCAGAGTTGGGATTTGAACTCAGGCCCTCTAGCTATAAATCCAAGACTGTTTAGAGTATACCATGATGCTTTTTCTTAGTCCCCCCCACCCCAATATAGTGGTGAGAATAAAGAATATAAGCTCCTTGAGGGCAGGGAATATTTTCTTTTCTACTTTTCATTCTACCATGATAAAGCACAGCAGACACTATCACAACTCAAGAACTTCAGTGACTCCCTATTATCTCTAAGACACAATGCAAACTCCTCTATTTAGTATCTCAAACCCTTCCCCGTCTGATTCCAACCTACTTTTCCACACTAATTTTGACATGATTCCTCCCAAAAAGTCTCCTTTTCAGTTCTGGGAGCTTGCTGTTCTCTTTCCAGGTCACTCCATCTCCTTCCTCCCACATCACATATTTGGAACTCTCTCTCTCTCTCTCTCTCCCTCTCCCTCTCCTTCTCTCTCTCTCTCTCTCTCTCTCTGTCTCTCTCTCCCTCTCTCTCTCTCTCTGTCTGTCTGTCTCTGTCTCTGTCTCTGTCTCTGTCTCTGTCTCTCTCTCCCTCTCCCTCTCCTTCTCTCTCTCTCTCTTTGTCTCCCTCTCCCTCTCTCTCTCTCTCTCTCTCTCTCTCTCTCTCTCTCTGTCTCTCTCTCTCTCTCTCTCTCTCTGTCTCTCTCTCCCTCTCTCTCTGTCTCTCTCTCTCTGTCTGTCTCTCTGTCTCTGTCTCTGTCTCTCTCTCTCTCTCTGTCTCTGTCTCTCTCTCTCCCTCTCTGTGTCTCTCTGTCTCTCTCTCTCTCTTCCTCTCCCTCTGGTATCCCTAGCTCTTTTCATGGTCTAGCTCAAAAGCCACTTCCTGCAGGCAGCCTTTTCATCCTCTGGTTTTTTAAACCTACACTTTCTGTCCTAATAACAACTCTAGGACAGAAGGGTAAGGGGTAGGCAAACAGGATGGTGGGGGGATTAAATGACTTGCCCAGGGTCACAAAACTAGGAAGTGTCTGAGGCCAGACTTGAACCCAGGTCCTCTGGACTCCAGGCCTGTCTGTCTCTCCATTGGGCCACCTACTTCCTCCCCTTACATTCTGTCTTAAATGACTATCACCACTGACTCCAAGGCAGAAGAGCAATAAGGGCTAGGCAATGGGGGTTAAGTGACTTTCCCAGGGTCACATAGCTAGGATGTATCTGACACCAGACTGAACCTAGGGCTTCCTGTCTCCAGACCTGGCACTCTATCCACTGCGCCACCTACCTGCTCTATACCCCCTCCCCCAGGTTTTGCTGAAAGCACCCCTTCCAAATTCCTTTACATTTTATTTTAAATATGGTGCATTTACTTGACTATTTCCATGCTCTATCCCCTCAGCAAAATATTGACTTTTGGAGGGCAGGATCATGTTTCGTTCCTCTTTGTATCATCTCGTGCACCTAGAAGATGTTTGTCCAATTGAACCATCAAACTGAATCTCTGCTAAGACCAAGGAACCTTCTGACTCTCAGCTCCTTGCCACTTCCCATTTTGAAGATGAGGGAGACTGAGGCTCAGAGGCATAAAATCATGTTAAGTCACACAAGGAGGGAGCAGAAGATCCGTGCTTCGAATTGGGGCCTTCTGTTACCCAGCCCTACGGGGCTTTAAGCCACTGCAAATCTGGGCGAGGTGGCGTGTTTACAAATTGGTTAACATTCGTCAAGTCCCTTGATAAGGGACAGCTCTGTCAATAAAGCCTCATCTTCCTTTAATGAAAGTCAGTAAGACTGAAGCTCCTGGTGAGCGCTATGCCTCTCCCAGGGTCTCCCCTAAACCAGGCCCTTTCCCCCCGAGAGCCACCCAGCGACAGAGTGCCAAATGAGGAAGGCACCTGAGATGGGATGATGGGCTTCAAAAATAATCCCGTGTCCTGTCAAGAAGCTGGCAATGACAACCGATGAGAAAAAAATATAATTAAACGTCAGCAGAAATGAGCGGGGCTGTACAGCGCCTGACATGCCAGGTTGCTAGCCAAGGCTGACTCCCCCAGTGCGCCAATCACTGGCCCTCTCACTCTGGCTGCCTGTCACTGGTGTGATTCAATCAGCTGCAGAAAGGAAACCAGAGTGAGTTGTGGTTGTTGATGGGAAGAGACGGCTTACATGCGTGGTAGGGAGGCGTTGTGAATTGTGGTGGGCCAAAGGAGAAGCTCAGTGGTTAGGTGGTGCAGGTGCAGTGGATGGAGCACTGGGCTTGGAATCATGTTTCCTGAGTTCAAATCCAGCCCAGATACTTGCAGGACCTTACAGGGTGGTGAGCCTGCCTGGGGGCACAGTGGAGAGAGCAGGTCTTGGAATCTCAAATCTGGTCTCAGATATTTTCTGGCTGTATGACTCTGGGCAAGTCACTTAACCTCACTTGCCGAGTCCTTGCCAGTCTTCTGTCTTAGAACTGATACCAAGACAGAAGGTAAAAAGTTGTTTTTTTTTTTTTAAAGAACCAAAAACTAAAAAGGACCCATCTGTACAAACAGATTAAAGCTGCTCTTTTTGTGGTGGCAAAGAATTGGAAAACTGAAGGGATGTCCATTGATTGGGGAATGGATGGTGGTGGAATACTATTGTGCTATAAAAAAAGAACCACTGAATGTATGTTCTTATGTAGGGTATGCCCCTTGGTACCATAAGAGGACAGGACTCTGTGATAGCCTTTGCTTCATGGATGACTGTGTATTGATTCTTATGCAGAAGAGTGGTAAGAGCTAGGCAATAGGGGTTAAGTGATTTTCCCAGGGTCACACAATTAGGAATTAATTCCAGATTTGAACCCAGGACCTCCCATCTCTAGGCCTGGCTCTCAATCCACTGAGCCACCCAGCTGTCCCCTCATGGATGGCTTCTTGAAAATACATTTGTTTATTTTAGAACATTTTATTTTGTAAGCCCTTACTTTCTGTCTTTTTAACAACTCTGTGAGAGGGAATTTGTATTTTGATTTGATCAATCAGGGATTTAGACTTCCCTTCTGTTTGTTTTGAATTTGGGTCAATCAGCAACCAGGGAATTGATCCCCCAGGTGTTGCCCTCCTGGGTGGTACCAGGCTAATTGAGGAATTGTGATTGGTTCCTGGGGAGTGAAGTAGGAGAGCTGAGAAGGTGTAGTGAGGATTTATAAGAGGAGACCTAGCAGGAAGCTGGGGAGGGGGTTATTTTCTGAGGCTGACACTGAGTTGTTAGGCTAGGAAATTCTTCACCTCCTTTCTATATTTCTCTCTTATTTTTCTTTTCCTTACGGATAAATCTGTTATTAACAGTGTGTAACTTAAGGGTTAATTACAATTTAGGCGACCACCCATTCTAACCATTACAACTCTAAGACAGAGGAGCCAGAGCTAGGCAAATGGGATTAAGTGACTTGCCCAGGGTCATATAGCCAGGAAGTGTCTGAGGTCAGATATGAGCCTAGGTTGTCCCAACTCCAGGCCTGGCGCTCTGTCCACTGGGTTATCTAGCTACTTTGACCATCTCATTTTATAGACAAGGGAACCGAGGTCCAGAGAAACAAAGGGACTTGCCCAAGGTCACAAGGTCAGGAAATATAGTTCTCTTTAAGGAAGAGAATTTCAAAGCCATCTAATCCAAATTCTTTATTTAGCAGATGAGGAGACCAGAGAGGCTAAATGATTTACTCAAGGTTCTATAGGAAATGTCAGAACATGCCTTGAACCCTTTCCACTTTCCAGGTGGTATTCCAGGTAGGAAGAAAAATGAATTTGAGAAAGATTTTGAATTGGATGCCCTGCCTATGAGTTTATCAGAAGGCTTAGGACACAGTCAGTCACTGGAACTTTCTCCCTGAAAGGTAGGGCGTGATGGATGACTCCAGGCTAGGCAAGCTCATCTTCTTTCTACTGGAAAATTGAAGTTTGATATAGAGCTGCCCATCTTAAATCAGCATTGCCACCTTTTCAGTCTAAGGAGAGCCAGGATGGAACCAAAGGAAAAGGATGGAAATATGTTTGAGTCATGAGTCAGCCTGGAGTTGTTGGCTCAGCCTTCATCTCAATCACTTGGTGATTGTTTCTGCTAGAGAGAGCGGTGTGGGGCACGAGGGCAATCCAGGATCCCTAAGAATCATTCATTTCCTCATTTCCTCACAGACTAATTTCCTGGCCCTTGTCAAAAAGCAAACTGTTCCTAAAGAAGTTGGAAACCGAGGTAATAGAGAGATCCATAAGGAGGACCAAAATGTAGGATTCTTTGTCCCTACCGAGATGCCCTGACCTCTGATTATCATGGGGCTGGAGTTGCCCTGATATTCAGATCGGTTGTTATGATTAATCACAGTAGAAGACACGTTGGGCTTATTGTCCTTCCATCTTGAGAATGGAAAGACAAAACTATTGACATTCTGGGTTAGATCCATCCATCATCCACCCAACCCACATTCTGACAAGGGCACTGATGACGATGACAGGAGTGACACTGATGGCTGAAATTCACATGGTCCTGGGAGGTTTGCAAAGCACTTGATGGGGATTATCCCATTGGATCTTGGGAGCAGGACATAGTTCTCTTCCATGGCATCTGCTCCTGTAACAATGCTCCCCCTGCCACCATCTTTCTGCTGAGGGAAGCTGAGTGACTTTTTCTCCACACTTTACTTCATGCCAGAAGGTGTTTGGATAGGTGCAACGTAAAAATGCCCCCTGAATCTTTGAAGGAAAAATTATATGCTCTTGAGTGTTCTCTCTCTCTCTCTCTCTCTCTCTCTCTCTCTCTCTCTCTCTCTCTCTCTCTCTCTCTCTCTCTCTCTCTCTCTCTCTCTCTCTCCCCTCTCTCTCTTTCTCCTCTTTCTTTCTCTCTCTCTCTCCTCTCTGTCTCTCCTCTCCCTCCCTCTCATTCTCTCTCCCCCCTCTCTGTCTCTCTCTCTATTCTCTCTCTCTCTCTCTCTCTCTCTCTCTCTCTCTCTCTCTCTCTCTCTCTCTCTCTTTCTCCTCTTTCTTTCTCTCTCTCTCCTCTCTCTCTCCTCTCCCTCCCTCATTCTCTCTCCCCCCTCTCTGTCTCTCTCTCTATTCTCTCTACTCTCTCTCTCTCTCTCTCTCTCTCTCTCTCTCTCTCTCTCTCCCCCCCCCCTCTCTCTCCTCTCTCTCTCCTCTCCCTCCCTCTCATTCTCTCTCCCCCCCTCTGTCTCTCTCTCTATTCTCTGTCTCTCTCTCTGTCTCTCTCTGTCTCTCTCTCTCTCTCCTCTTTCTCTCTCTCTCTCTCTCTCTCTCTCTCTCTCTCTCTCTCTCTTCTCTCTCCCCTCTTTCTTTCTCTCTCTCTCCTCTCCCTCCCTCTCATTCTCTCTCCCCCCTCTCTGTCTCTCTCTCTATTCTCTCTCTCTCTCTCTCTCTCTCCCTCTCATTCTTCCTCTCTGTTTCTGTCTCTGTCTCTCTCCCCCACACACTTGCATGTGTGTACACATACACACACACAAACAGATGCACAGTGAGGTGGGGTGATGGGTTTGCCCAGAGTACTGAAATTTGAAGGGTCCTCATAGTATTTAATCTGAAATAGTTTAAAATGGCATCAAAGCTTTTAGTACACTCTGGTATATACAAAACACCTTTAGAAAAATCAGAATGATAAACTTCTCCAAAGTGAATGTTCTTTTAATGTAGTTAAGACCACCTTTTTTCATACTGGCTTTTTGTTGTGGTTTGAGCAGTTGGCTAATTTTGGCCCTACCACTTATCCCTACCTCAATGGGGACTTTGTTTTTTTTGACACTTATTTGATCTGATTAAGACAATGGCCAATAGGTTCCGAAGTTCTTCCTTCTGTTTGGTCAAGGTAATCTTTTAGCTTTTTAATAGTGCACTTGGGTGCTGTAAAAGTAGAACCTGGAAAAAGGCCATAGACCTGGATTTCTAGAACTGGAGTGCTCATGATAGCATGCAAAAGATATTCCTGCCTTTACTCTTTTTAAAATAATTTATCATCCCTAATGAATTAAAATTGGCTCCCTGGGACAGAAAGCTGCCATTCTCACAGGTATCTAGGATGAAGTCTTTTGGAGAAAAAAAGAGATCTTGGAAGAGATGGAAGTCACCTTTCTTTGCTCTTTGAGTTACCCTGCCAGCCCCCACCTTCCTTCAATGATTGGTAGCAGGGGAGCAACTCAACATTTGCCAAACACGTCTTTGTTGAGGGACTATTACATGACCTTAGAACATGGAATATTAGAATCAGGAGGGCTCTTAGAACAAAGAATGTCAGAGCTAGAAGGGACTCTAGAATACAGACTATCCTAGCTGGGAAAGGTCTTACAACATAGAATGTCAGACTTGGGAGAGACCTTTGAACACAGAATATATCTGGGAGAAACCTTAGAATACAGAATATCGGAGCTGGGAGAGAACTTAGAACATGGAATGGCAGAGCTGAGAGGGTTCTTAGGACATAAAAATTCAGAGCTGGGAAGGTCATTACAACAGAGTATTGCCTGGATGAAAGGAATCATAGGATGCAGAATTTCAGAAGTGAAATGAAATCATTAATCATGAGAGATCCTCTATTCCAGTTCCTTTGTAGTTATTTGCCCAAAGGTGCCATCTTGGATGTGGCAGGAGACTCGAGCGGGACTCAGATGTTCTGAGCTTGGGTCCGGCATTCCCTTGGCTATCTTGAGTTTTCTTCTTGACTGCACCATAATACTTCCAAAAGGTTACCTAATAATAATTACAATAATGGCTGCCTCTATAACCTAAAAGTATTGATGGTCCAAATTAAAGCGAGGGGAGTCGGGCTCCTTCCTTTGGGGTCTGAGTGGGGAGCAGTTAAAACAGAGATTCAGGTTTTGTTTTTAGCAAATGTCATTCCCATAACTACTTGGGAACAAAAGGTCAGGCCCTTTTGGGTGACTTCTGATTATGTTCGAAGCCAATCTCTTTTTTAATTTCCTCCCACGGAAGTTGCCCGCCTCTCATACGCAGCGGCGGTCTATTTGGGATCAGCCGGGAGAGGGCTTGTAGCGGGCAGGCTGTCTCCCTGAGCAAGCACAGCATGGGGAGGTGGGGAGGTGAGAGAGGAGGGGCTTACATTGGATGTGCTGGTGCTGTTGACATTTTCCCCAGCTGCAAACTCAGCATTCACCCAGTGCGGATTAGTCCCAGAGATTTCTCTGTTGGGTGGCAGCCAGCTGTTGGGGAAACAATGCTGGTGTTCGAATCCCAAGAACTTGCTTTAAATGGTACGACCTTAGACCTCTCTCAGAGGCTCAGTTTCCTCATCAGAGTTGCAAAGATCTGGGTTCAAAACTACTAGCAAAACATGTCCCTGGCCTGTGTTGTTTTCTCTGAAATGATGTTGGTAATACGTAATTCATGGCGAGTGTATCATAAACTTTATTTTTTCTATTATTATTTTTAAAAATCTTTACTTGCTGATTTAGAAAGAATTAAGACAGAAGGGCAAGGGCTAGGCAAGTGGGGCTCGAGTGACTTGCTCAGGGTCACAAAGCTAGGAAGTGCCTCATAAACTTTAAATCACTGTATAAATGTTGATGCTTGTTTTTGTTTGGAGCTACGATTTAATTCAGGAAGGGAAACCTTACTTTGTCAATTCAGATATTTAACTCCTCTGGAAAGTAATTATGGCCTTAGAAAGTTGCCTGGGACAATGAGAAGTTATAGGACTTTTCTAGGGTCTTCCTTGCAACTAGTATGTGTCAAAGGCAAGACTTGAACTCAAGGCTTCCTGACTCTGAGGTTCTCTTCTTTTTCTTTTTCTTTTTTCTATTTTAAAACCCTTACTTTCCGACTTGGAGTCAATACTGTGTATTGGCTCCAAGGCAGAAGAGTGGTAAGGGCTAGGCAATGGAGGGGTAAGTGACTTGTCCAGGGTCACACAGCTGGGAAGTGTCTGAGGCCAGATTTGGACCCAGGACCTCCCCTCTCTAGGCCTGACTCCAGCTGCCCCCAACAATGGACCATCTTCTTTTTCTTAAAAAAAAAAAATAAACAAACCCTTATCTGGATTATATGAAAACCAAGAAGAAAAAAAGCAAGATATTTATATATGTGTATGTAAATATATATATATATATATATATGAAATAAAGATCTTATGTACCAGTTTAAAAAAAAAAAACCCTTATCTTCTGTCTTAGCATCAATTCTAAGATAGAAGAGTGGCGAAGGCTAGGCAATGGAGGTTAAGTGACTTGCCAAAGGTCACACAGCTAAGAAGTGTCTGACACAAGACTTGAACCCAGCACCTCCCAAATCCAGGCCTGGTGCTCTATCCACTGCTCTACCTAGTCTCTCTGGGGTTGGTTTTCGATTAACCATACCATGATAATTCTGTCTCTGACATAGTAGGTCCTTAATACATACTGGTAAAATCAAATTAAGATCATGGCTCATGAATTGGAGGGGATCTAAGAGGATATCTCATTTTGCTGCCTAATTCTAGAGAAGAACTAGCCCTGGCCTAGAAAAGTCTAAAGATTTAGCCAAAAGTCACATGAATAGTAAAGAGAAGAATCAGGATTTGAACCCAGGTCCTGGGGCTCCATTTCTGGCATCCTTTCCATTGTACCCAGCAGCTAAGTAATACAGTGGACAGAGCACTAGGCCTAGGGTCAGGAAAAGTGCTTAAATCTGAGCATAGACAATAGCAGAGTGACTTTGGATAAGTTATTTAACTTATTTCTGCCTCTGTTTTTCAGTATATAATATGGGGATAATAGTGTCTACCTCACAGGTTTATGGTGAGGATCAAGTGATAATATGGGGCAGCCAAGTGGCTTGGTGTTAGAGGGCCAGGCTGAGAGATGAGAGGTCCTGAGTTCAAATTTAACCTCAGACACCTCCTAGCTGTGTGACCCTGGGCAAGTCACTTAACCCCCATCGCCTTAGTCCTTACTACTCTCCTGTCTTGGTTTAAAAAACAAAACAAAAACAACAACCCTATATAAATGTTAGCTCTTGGTATTCGAGGCCTCTTTTCAGAATCTTCAGCTTCTTTCAAGTTTCAGCCCAGGAACTAACCATGACCTGATGCCATATCCCTTCAGTTATTCCAGCTCTCTTGCCTATCAGTATATATTTTGTAGTCTATGAGCAGAATGTTTGCACTTTAAAGATAGGAACTAATTACTTTTTGTCATTGTATCCATGGCACTTAAACCAGTGTCTAGCACCCAGGAGGTGCCTAATCAATGTTTTCTTTGAGTTGGATTGAATTGTGGGAGAAGGGAAATGGGGGGGGGGGGGACCGCGTGCATCCTCAGTAGGCGGGAGGAAACTCACAGGAAAGCAGAGGATTCTTAATAGATTCAGCAAGGGCATTAACTGCCTGAGTATGTCTAAAGAGGATGTTTTAGACTGTGTTGCCCGATAGCAGATGGATGCGGAGAAAGCATTGCAAAGATCGAGGCCTCAAAGGACGCTGGGGGTCTGAGAAAGAATTATGGGAGCTGATCCAGGGTGGAAACATTTCTAGGAGGATGCTCCCAGTGAGCTGTCCAACAGTGCCACTTACTGTAACTGTTGGACCCAGCAGGGAGCCCATGCTTCTTTATAGCTAGCTCTGACTTCCAGGTAATGAAATCTTAATAAACTGTACAAGGAGAAAGGATGTAGAAGCAGATTAACGGGCCAAGGAGAGGAGTTCAGAGAAGCATCACTTCAGATGATTTAGCCTCATCTCAAGATCACTTAAAGTGTTGGTCTTTCTCTGATGGAGAAGCAAAATTGGGAGGGAAAGGGAGACAGAGAGACAGAGACACACAGAGAGAGACAGTCATAGAGACAGAGAGTGAGAGAGAGAGAATGAGAGAGGACACACAGAGACAGAGAGACTGAGAGGAGAGAGACAGAGACAGAGAGGAGAAATAGAGAGAGAATGAGAGAGGGAGAGAGAGAAAGAGAGAGGAGAGAGAGATAATGAGAGAGAGACAGAGAAAGAGAGACTGAGAGAGGGAGAGAGAGAACAAGAGAATGAGAGAGGGAGAGAAAGAAGAGAATGAGAGAGGGAGAAAGAGAAAGAGAGAGAGAATGAGAGAGAAACAGAGACAGAGAGGGAGAGAGAGACAGACAGAGAGAGAGAGAGAGAAAGAGAGAGAGGAGAGAGAATGAGAGAGACAGAGACAGAGAGACTGAGAGAGGGAGAGAGAGAACGAGAGAATGAGAGAGGGGAGAGAATGAGAGAGAGAGAGAGAGGAGAGAGAGAATGAGAGACAGAGACAGAGAGACAGAGAGGGAGAGAGGGAGAGAGTGAGAGAGGGAGAGAGACAGAAGGAGAGAGAGACAGACAGAGAGACAGAGAAGTTGAGTAGGAAAAGGATGACTTGGAAGCTGAGGAAGCCAGGGCTGGCATTCTATGAGAATGATGACTGGATCCTACCATCATTCTGAAGCCCTGCTTAGGGATGATGGGCATCCTTAGCTTGGAGGCCACTCTGGGCTGACTCCAGGCAGAGACTTAACAAGGACATTTTGCACTTTGGACAAATACTCTAAACCAAGCCTACAAAAGGTGGCATGAAGTGGGCCCTTTGTTTGAAGAGGTGTGTGATGGAGACCACCCTGTAAAGGGGGAGACAGAGAAACTGGTGAGATACAGAGACATTGGTGAGAGGGAGGAGGGGGCGGCACTGCCATTGATAGCTTCATGCAATTATAAATCAAGAGCTGGGAGTACCTTCAGGGGCCATCTAGAGGCCAATGGCTTCATTCTTCAGATGAGGAAACTGAGGTCCAGTGAACTTGGCCATAGGAATTGCCCATAGGAAAAGGAGTACTTCCCACCCTCACATCGTTTAACTAATTATTCTTGCTAACAAGATTAACTAGAACTTACAACTGCTGAATGTCTAGGAATACTATCTAAATTTGATATTCTGGGGCAAAGCCCTGGTGGCTTAGATATAGTTTTGCTTCCAGTTGTCTTGGGTTATAGTGGAATTTACAAAATCATTTAAAAAGCAAATTTTGGAGCAGCTAGGGGACTGAGGGGATAGAAAGCCAGGCCTGGAGATAGGAGGTCCTGGGTTCAAATTTGACCTTTTCCACTTCCTAGCTGTGTGATCCAGAGCAATTTACTTAACCCCAATTGCCTAGCTCTCACCACTTTTTTGCCTTAGAGCTGATACTTGGCATCATTTCTAAGACACAAGGTAAGGCTTTAAAAATTTTTTAAAGCAAATTTTAAAAATAATTTATATAAATGAATACCCTTACTGAGATATACGATTGATACATACTACTTAAACTAGTAATAACAATATAGTAGCTAACACATAGAGAGAGACAGAGACCACAAAGATAGAGACATAGAGACAGAGAGAGAAGGGGAGAGAGAGAGAGAGAGAGAGAGAGAGAGAGAAGAGAGAGAGAGAGAGAGAGAGAGAGAGAGAGAGAGAGAGAGAGAGAGAGAGAGAGAGAGAGAGAGAGGGAGGGAGGGAGAGGGAGGGAGAGAGAGAGAGAGAGAGAGAGAGAGAGAGAGAGAGAGAGAGAGAGAGAGAGAGAGAGAGAGAGAGAGAGAGAGAGAGAGAGAGGGAGGGAGGGGGAGAGGGGAGGGGAGAGAGAGAGAGAGAGAGAGAGAGAGAGAGAGAGAGAGAGAGAGAGAGAGAGAGAGAGAGAGAGAGAGAGAGAGAGGGAGGGGAGAGGGAGAGGGAGAGAGAGAGAGGGAGAGAGAGAGAGGGGGGGGAGGAGACAGACAGACAGACAGACAGACAGACACAGAGGTGAGAGCTCTGTAAGGTTTTGCAAAGCACTTTGTATATATTATCTAATTTGCTTCTACAAAAATCCCATGAGATTAGTAATATAATCATCGCCATTTTTATAGACAATGGAACTGGGACTCAGAGAGGAAAGGGGACTTGCTTGCTCAAGGTCACAATGCTAGAAAGTATCTGAGGTGACATTCAAACTCAGGTCTTACTGATGTCTGGTTGTCCCCCATGCCTAGAACTCTTTTCCTCCTTCTTGTTACCACCCAGCTTCTCTGTCTTTCTTCAATTCCAAGCTAAAAATCTCACCTTCTACAAGAGGCTTTTTCTAGTCTCCCCTAATTCTCTCACTATTCTGCTGTTGATTATTTCTAGTTTAGCCTCTATGTAGTTATTCCAAGCTCTGGCAGATCCTATCCACACTTCAAGTATGTTTGCTGTTGTTCATCCCTTCAATTGTGTCCCATTCTTCCTGACTCCATTAGGGATTTTCCTGGCGAAGATACTGGGATGGTTGCTATTTTCTTCTCCAGCTTATTTTTCAGATGAGAAACTGAGGCAAATAGGGGTAAGTGACTTGCCTAGGATCACACAACTTGTAAGTAGCTGAGGTCCCTGTCCCCGTCAAATGTGAGAAAATTCATCTGCAGAGGTAGTGAATTTTATCAGTCGCCATAACTCATGAAAGCTAGCTACGAAGGCATAGCAGGTAGAAGGGTCTGTCATCTTCATCAGCAGAGGGAAGTACCTTCATGGACAAAGATATAGTTCTTTGAGGTATTCCATTCAATTAAAAATATTAGAACCTCCTGTATGCAGAACACTGGAAAAGGTATTGTAAGGGGTCATAGAAGACCTGTTCCCTGCCCCTCTTGAAAATTAAAATCCAAATTAGGTTCCTATGTGGCATACAAATACTAAAGATCCCCAGTTCTGTCATCTAGGACCAAGCAGAACAAGTTAATCTGCAGAATCGTAGAACCTCAGAACTGAAAAATGATATCAAGAACCATCTTATCCAACTCAAACATGAACAAGAATCTTTTCCTTAGCACCCCTAACAAGTAGTGAGTGATCTGGCTTTTCCTCAAGGCTTCCTAGTGAGGAGAACCCCACCATTAGCCATGGTGGTCCATTATTCTTAAGCTAGTCCTCTGTTTTGTTTTGACACCAAGCTTAGACTTGACTGTAATTTTGCTCCTGAGCCCAAACAGAATGAGTCTAGCCCCTCTTCTGGAAGTGGATCCTTCAGATATTTAAAGGTGGCTCTCATGGTAGTGTCCATCCCTTTTCCAGGTTAAGCATCCTTAGTTTATTCAGCCAGCTTTCATGACCATCCTGGTTGCCCTCCTTGGGATACTAGTTTATCCACATCCTTCCTAAAATGAGACTCCCCACCCCATAGACCCGAATTCTGTAGACATTGTCTGGTGAGGGCTGAAGACCATGGGGATATCACTTTCCTCATTCCAGACATTCTGACTCTCTTAACAGGTCATAAAATACCTTTGGTTGTCAGTCAACACTGTTGACTCCTACGGAACATGCAGGCCACTCCGTGTCCCCAGTCTTTGCCAGCTGACCAGAAGGCTCGCCTCATATTTCCCATCCTGTACATATCATACCCTTTAATCACAACAAATATTTATTAAGTGGATCTGCTTTGGGCAGAGAATCCCTGGAGAAATGAACAACCCAGGGATGGTTCTCTCCCTCCCTTATCCAGGATGCTCATATGGCAAGGTTGCCAAGAAGTGATGTTCAAAGGGCAAATTCTTCTTCTTTTTTTACAGCATGGAGTCCTTTCTGGGCCTCTTTAATCATGTAACACAGGATGGCTCTGACCTACCTTCCCAGCATTATTTCTTATCTCTCCCTTTCACATACCGGCATGCTATTCCTTATAGATTCCATTCCATCTTCATGCTTTTCACAAGTGGGCTTTGTATCTGCTATGCACTCCCTGCTACTTTAGTCATATAGTCCTTTCCTGAATCTTCTAGTCTCTCCCTCTTGAAATTACTTTGTACGTTTTCTTTTCTTTCTTTTCTTTTTTAAACCCTCACCTTCGGTCTTAGAAGCAAGACTGTGTATGGGTTCTAAGGCAGAAGAGCAATAAGGGCTAGGCAATGGGGGTCAAGTGACTTGCCCAGGGTCACACAGCTGGGAAGTGTCTGAGGCAACATTTGAACCCAGGACCTCCCGTTTCTAGACCTGACTCAATCCACTGAGCCACCCAGCTGTTTCCTTTGTATATATTTTCTACTTGTATACATGGACTCCTCCAGGATAAGCAAGGTTCTTGAGGAGTGAAATGGCTTAATTTTTGTCCTTGTATCCTCGGAGATGGAAACAATGCTATGTATACATCGGTCTAGGCTCATTGCAACTAGGCTCATTGCACAGAACCTGGGACATAGAAAATACTTAATAAACATGATCAATGCACAATCAGAAGAAAACAAGCATTTATATGATAACTACTAAATGCCAGGTACTGTGTTAAGTAGTTTTTGTTTTTTACTTCACCTTTGCAACAGGTAGGATTATTATCCCCATTTTTCAGATGAGGAAGCTGAAACAGATTAAGTGACTTGTCTAGGGTCACCCAGTCAGTAAATGTCTAAAGCTGATTTTAATTCAGGTCTTCCTTGCGGCAGCTAGGTGGTGTAGTGGATGCCAGATCTGGATTCAGGAAGACCTGTGTTCAAATATAGCCTCAGACACTAACTATGTGATCCTGGGCACATCATGTAAAATTGTTTACATGTGTTTCCTCATCTATAATATGAGCTGAAGAAGCAAATGGAATCTTTGCTAAGGAAGCCCCAAATAGATCAGGAAGTCAGACAGGACTGAAACTACTAAACCAATAATGATGTAAATAATAATAAGTTCCTAACCCCAGGTCCAATGTCCTATCAACTGCACCATCTAGCTGCTCTTGTAGGGTAGGAGCGATTCTGGGTAGGGGAGGGAACTCTATCGTAGGATTATGGGATCATCGATCCAGAGTTCTGAGGGCTTCTGAACCCATCTAATTCACCTCTCCTCATAACTTTCATTTTACACTGGGGTCCAGGGACATCAGGCAATTTTCACAGGATTTGAACACAGATCCTTTGCCTCTAGAGCCAATACTCTTTCCACTATGCCATGATGGTCCCTACCATCAGCTCTTTGGCAGAGATGGTTGCCAAGAAGACTCTGGTACTTGTCATACCAGGGGCTGCTTCTATCTGGAGGCATCTTTTATTCATGTCTCTAGATAACACGAACACATCCATCCCTCATCACTTTAACAACCTGATGGAAGGGGAAAAACCCAATGAGCTTCCGTGCTACATTAATCTTCCCCCAAACAGCCAAGTCTGGAAAGTTCTGAGCTGCCTCCCCATGAATTCAATTTACACGTATCTGCTTCCCCAAAGCCTTCTGTTAGTATTGGTGGTTCATCACAATTCATTGGGACTGGAGATTTATTCCTCCTCAGCCCTCTTTCTCCTTTCTGGCTCCCCCAGCCCGGCCCCTTTCCCCAAGTTGGGTTTTATCTCATGCCATTTTTCTCTACCTGCCACATATTTGTCTTTTGGCAACTTTACTTAAGAAAGAGACATAGCTAACGAATGGGGCTGGGCCCAAGGAGTTAGGAAGCCTGGGCTTTACCGGCAGCTCTGCCTACCTTCCAGCTCTTAGGTTAGCTGGGAGGCCTTAATCAAGTCCCCTGGGGCTTGGAGAGGCAGTGAGGTGTAGTGGAAAAGAGTTTACTTTGGAGTCAGAGAGTCTAGGATCCAAAGCAAGGTGCTTACTCACTCTGGGTCTCAGTTTCCTGTCTGTAGACTAATGGGGTTCCTCCATGTTCTAAATCTATGATCCTTTGATTGAAAGCTGGAAAGTCTTTAGGGTACAATTTAGTAGACAATAGTGTACAATAGGCTTGACATTACTTTGCTTCTCACCCACATGGTAAAATCCTCAAAATGTGTGGTGTCTCACGATTGGGTGCCATTATCAATGGAAGAAATAGGGGAAAGGGCAAGCTTGAGGTTGGGCATTCTCAAAGGACTCATCCCTACCAGGAGGGGAAAAAAAAACTCTGGGGCTACCTCTGTGGGCCCTTCTTATTCCGAGATTGCATGATGTCACTGATTCTGCGACAACCTGCACGGGTCCAAATGATGTTGACCCAACAGTGATTAAATGGTGAGGTGAGCAAAGGATTTCTTTGATGTCCTCAGACTCCTCCTTTTCCTCCCTTCAAGGCTCACCCCCACTCTCTATCATGACACTTTCCAAAATACTTGTACCCTCACATGTTTCCTTCCTCATTCTCCTTGTCAAATGGATAACCAGATTTTTATTTTTTCATAAAGGAAGGAAACAGTTGATAAAGCACACCTAGGGAATGGGTGTCATTAGACGAGCTCCCCAGAGTGGGTCTTTAAAGCAAAGGAATGGATCTCAAATGGTAGAATTTAAGGCTTGAATGGGCAGAGACCCTCTGGAGGAGGAGAATGGATTGGGGAGCTTCCCTGCTTTCTTTCAAACACACCAATCAGGCTAACGCCTTCTCTTGAGGATGTTTCTCATCAGCTTTTCTGTCTTTGTAGATGGTGGCATCACCACGTGTGTCAACAAAGAAAGGCATTACAAAGAATTCTGGAAATCAAAAGAATGATGTCCTACTTGCTCTGGCTTGGTACTACCTATAGCTATGAGACCTTAAACCTACCACTCTTCTCCTGGCCTCAGTTTCCTCACCTGTAAAAGAAAGGGGTTGAAATCAACATTGAACGGTCCCTTCCAATTCTACTACTTGGGAATTTTTTGATACTGTAGCAAAAGATACCATGTAATTCTACCAATACTCTTCCCCCCCAGAAAAAGAAAATGTAGATTATTAGTACTGAAAGGGATCTTAGAATGTAGAACATCAGAGCTGGGAGGGCCCTTAGAGCATAGAATGTCAGAGCCAGGAGGAATCTAAGAGTAGAGAATGTTAGTGCTTGAAAGGACCTTGGAATACAGAATGTCAGTGCTGGGGGTATGGGGGATTTAGAACATAGAACGTGAGAGCTAGGAGGGATCTTGGAACATAGTATCAAATGGCTGAAATGGATCTTAGAGATCTTCTGGTTCCCTCTCCATCCCATGTCATAGATGGGGAAACTGAGTCCCAGGATGGAAAAAATGACTTCTAGGATCACACAGAAAGCAGAAAGTAGAATTGGTGGTAGAGCCCAGTGCCTATGACCCCCCCCCCAAGCCTAGTTCTGGGTTCATTAATTTATACTAAGACGGCTGTTTGTGTGTATATATATATGTACATATATATATATATATTCTTGTATGTGTGTGTGAGGGGAGAGAGAGAGAGAGAGAGAGAGAGAGAGAGAGAGAGAGAGAGAGAGAGAGAGAGAGAGGGAGAGAGAGAGAGAAATAAAGAGATGGAGAGAGAGAGAGAGAGAGAGAGAGAGAGAGAGAGAGAGAGAGAGAGGGAGAGAGAGAGAGAAATAAAGAGATGGAGAGAGAGAGAGAGAGAGAGAGAGAGAGAGAGAGAGAGAGAGAGAGAGAGAGAGAGAGAGAGAGGAACGAAGGAGAGAAAGAGCGGGAGGAGGGAGTTTGGTATTTAATGTCTGCAAATTAATGAGGAAAAAGCCATGATTCACTATGTTGACTCTTCCCTCCAAATGAATGCTGTTCATTAGCTCTGAAATGGGTCATTTAGCTGAACTTCTAATAACCCGCTGCTGTTTACTAGCACATCCACTGGGCCATATTCCTTGAAGTAACAATATCCTTCCAACTGGAGACATCAGCCAACGTTCTCCTCTCTGTCTCCCAGAGAGAGCAGCGGGGTTTCATGGGAAGCCCTCGGTTGACAAATTCCTCAGGCCCCTCCAGAGCACAGGACCACAGACTCAGATTTGGAGGAGACCTTAGGGGTCACTGAGTCTGACCTCTCATTCTTCAGATGCAGAAGCTGAAGCGAGGAGAAGCACAGGCAGCGTGTAGCAGAGCCAGGACCCAAACCCCCATCCTCTGACTTCAAAGACAGTTCACGTTCTCCGTACCACAATGCAACCTAATGAAAAACTGTCCTTCTAATGGTTTAGGGAGTCAGGCAGAAGGGAAATGGAAGGGATCTGAAGCCAGAGCCCTAGACTGAGGTGTGAAGCAATAACGTTTCTGGTTAAGACAACAGGCTAAAATTCTAGACCTCTGCTTACCCTGAGCCTTGATTCTTAGTTTTTTTTCTTTCCCTCAGAATCCATCCAGGACACCAAAACACGTCTACTCTGGTCCAGCTGGAAATGTCAGTGCCCTGAGCTCAAGGAAGACTTATGTCTGAGGAAGTTCACTCTCCAAATTCTCTCTGACATTGGACATTTTATTTTATCACTCAAAAGCCATATGCAAGAAACAAAAAAAAAACCAACAAAAAACATGGCTACATGTCTCTGACTCCCACTGACTTTGGAACAAATGACAAGCTTTGCATCATGGAGAATATTAACTCTGCAGTTGCCAAAGAGAGCCAAAGCATGGAGCAGGACTGGTGCTGCAGACAGTGAACACTAACAGGGGAAAAGACAATCTCATGAGTTTCCTCTTTTCCAGACTAATGTCCATGTTGAAAGGGAAAATTGAGAACTCACATAAATTAGCTTGGCTTAGAGGAGATAGTAAGAGATAAGTTAACCAGACCATAGACTCCATAAAGGCAATCTCCCATATGATTCTACATGAGTGGGGCTTTGTCCCAGGGTGCTTCTATTAGAGGGCATTGAATGTAGACTCAAACTTAGCACCCAATTCCAATTAGAATTGGACGCTGCCATGTTCTCCTAGAGGGGCTGTATCCCAGGTAAGCTTATCCAAAGGGTGGACCCTGCCCTGCTCCAACCCTCCCTTTTCGCCCTTGCCCTAAAGCTGGCATATGGGCTTGAAGAGTGCATTTTGTGTCAATTGTGTGACTATAGTTTGTTTGTGTTGCCCTAGGGTCATGATGGTGAACTTCTGGCATGTGTGCCAAAGAGGCACCCAGAGCTCTCACTGTGGGCATGTGTGCTATCCCTGCCAGAGTCCATTACTGGGCAGAGGTACTTGGGCGGAGCTACTCTCCTCCCTCTCTCCACTGCACCTGACACCATTTTTTCACATCATCTACCCCTCTGCCCAGTAGCCTAATGGGAGGAAGGGGGTAGGTGTGGGGCATATGGCACTCAGTCTAGGGCAGGATGGGACACAGCACTTGGTCTTGGGGATGGGGTGGTCTCTAAAACATTTGCCATCACTGCCCTAGGGCCAAAAATGGCTACTTACAACTATGGTCTTTACTTGGTAGGTACTTAATAATGAATAAATGAATTCATGGATGACTCAGACCTTCTCTTGCCTTCACTCTGAGCACCATGAAAGGACCGTATTTCTTCACTAAACTTTATATCACTTCTTATACCTAGCACAGTATACTCTAAACTCAGCAGCTATTTAATATGTTTGTTGAATGAATGAATGGATGGATACTTACAATGCCTTACCCCTCACCCCTTGATTCAGATCCCTATGAGGTTAGGAAAGACCAGCATATTATCCAAACTTTGTATCTTTACCATTGCCTAACATATTGCCTTGAGAATAAATTATTTGTTGAATGAATGAATGGTTCAATGGATAATGGATCTCCATTATGACTGTGTTAAAATAATACCATTAGGGCTGTTAGATGGCTCAGTCAATAGTCAGGCCTGGAGATGGAAGGTCCTGGGTTCAAATTTGGCCTCAGATATGTCCTGGCTGTGTGACCCTGGGCAAGTCATTTTAACCTCCATTGCATAGCCCTTACTGCTCTTCTGCCTTAGAACCAACACATGGGATTGATTCCAAGATGGAAGGTGAGGGTTTATAAAACACACCATGGATGGGTTATGGACCAGAAAGCACACAGCTGCTTGGATTGGTTTTTAGCAGCATTTACATGCAGCATTGACTGAAGAGATGGCAACCATGAAGGTCATGGCAGAAATCTTTACTTCCCGGATGCTGCCCTCAAATGCCAGCTGGCAGCAAAACACAATGAACTGAAGCTCTGGGTCATGGAATAGGAAAATCATAGAACAGCAAGTAACCTTCTCTGGATGACAAATGAGGAGCTCCAAGGAAGGTCGGGGTGGGGGAGGGAGGCGTATTAGATGTAGCTTCCCATGTGAAAAAAAGTCTGGGTGGCTCAGGAAGCCACAGAGGCAGACAATAGATGGATTGCTCAGATCCAACCCCTTAGAATCCAAAGAGTCTACTGGGAAGCCATGATGAGTCAGTAGAATGTTGAATTCGGAGTCCTGGGTGACTCACTCACCTCTAGGGGCTTCCGTGTTCTCATCTATAAAATGAAGAGGATAAGCTAGATAGAGGACCTCAAAGATCAAGCCTTCTAGCCCCGAGTCTGTGATCCTATAAGCCGCCTCTACGTTCCAGGCCTCAGTTTCCTTATTTGTTTCATTCCTCATCTCTTTCAAAATGAGGAAGTTGGCTTAGCTGGCCCCTAAGGTCCCAAGTTTGAAGTCTGTGATTTGTATGCCAATCTATGACAAAGATAGGAAAAGTGAGCAGCGCATCATTAATGCTGCTACAGACACTCAATTGTGACAAGTGACAACAGATTCAAATGAGGAAATGAATAGGCTCAGAGGCAACTAAGAGGCCTTCTGCAAAAATAATTGACTTCTTCAATCACTAGCACTCATCCTAAAAATGACTGGTCAATATGGTGTGACAGTGTTAATCACAAGATCAGCTCTGTTGGTACAACTGGAGAAAGGCTTTGGGAGCTGGGGGCGAGCACTGAAGGCTGAGTCGATATCAGCATGGATGATAAGTATGGACGAGGAGGAGACGGAATGACCAAGAGCCCCCGCTGCCCTTCTCTCACTTCTCTGCTTCCCCATCTTCCTTTGCCAGAAATGGCACATCACCCCTGAAAGACTGCCAAACTCACACCCTGCTCCGGGGCTCCCTTCCAGGTCAGATCCAACTTAGAATTCAAATTTCCCTTCTTTTTATAATGAGTTTTCATTTCCAAGACTGGGTTTTCCTATTTTTCCACACTGGAATTATGGCGGGTCACTCATGCATGGGCCCAACCCCACTGCTGATCGCCTTTATTTTCAAAACTATCTGTCCACCCTCCTTGACCCAATAAGCCATCCCTTCAAATAACTAATTAAAAAAGAAAGCGGGAGGGGGGGAGAAATCAGTTTGGCAACCAAACAAATGGAAAATAATAAATAGAATGTCTGAATTCTTTTTAGCCAGTACAATTCAGGGCAGCAAGGTAAATAGCTCACTGACTCCTCCAGTAATTCATCTCATTTCCCAAACTGAACGAGAAGATCCACTGAATGGGAAGAACAGAAGCTATCCAGGGAAAGGGCTGTAAACAACAAAGAAATGCTCTCTAGCAGCGTGTCTAATTTTCCACTCCCATGGACCCCTCCTCTGCAAAGAGAAAGGAAGGAGGTTCATTTTCTCGACTCTTCTCAAAGGCCAAGTTGCAATTGGGTCTCATTTTGGTTCATTCTGTGGAAAGGCTCCGTGAAGAGGATCTGGAACACCCAGGGAGAGCAGCACCTTGGCTGGCATGAACTTGAGGTCCTCCTCCATCTTGATTGCCCTTATCTGATCACTCTCCAGCTCATCCAAGCCCCAGAAATGGACACAGCCCCCGGGATGTGGTTTGGCCAGGATAAACGGGAGTAGGACTCTCATCTCCTTATTCCTAGATGTTATACTTTAATAACATATTAACAAGTCTCTTCAGGTTGTTTACTTTCCCCTAGCATTCTGCCAACTCCAGTCTCCTTACCTTCTTGATCCCCTTTCATTCTTTTTAATCAATCAATTAATTAACTAGTTTGTTACTTTAAAATTCCCAGGTATCTCTGTCCTCCCCCCAAATAAGATAAAAATGGAGACGAGACCTAGGCTTAAAGGGAGAGATCATAAACAAATTAGAAGAACAGGGAACATATTATTTATCAGATTTATGGTTAGGGGAAGAAGCTATGAATAAACAAGAGACATTGTGAGATGTAAAATGGATAATTTTGAATACAATCGATTAAAAAGATGTATACAAATAAAACTCCATGTTGTCAAGATCAGAAGGAAGTAGAAGAGGCTAGGTGACTCAGTGGATTGAGAACCAGGCCAAGAGACAAGAGGTCTTGGGTTCAAATTTGGCCTCAAATACTTTTCAGCTATGTGAGCAAGTCACTTGGCCCCTGTTGCCTAGCCCTTCACTGCTCTCTGCCTTGGAACCAATACATAGTTTTGATTCTAAGAGAGAAGGTAAGAGGTTTAAAAAAAAAAAAAGAAATGGCAAGGGATTGGGTGGCTGGGTGGCTCAGTGGATTGAAAGCTAGGCTAGGAGATAGGACATACTGAATTCAAATCTAAACTTAGATACTTCCTAGCTGTGTGACCCTGGGCAAGATTTAAAAATGACTAAATTTGGGGCATGTAGATGGGTCAGTGGATAGAATGCCATGTCCACAGTTAGGAGGACCTGAGTTCAAATCTGGGCTCAGACACTTCCTACCTGTATGACCCTGGGCAAATCACTTAACTCCATTTACCTAGCCCTTGCCCTTCTGTCTTAGAGTTGTTACCAAGACAGAAAGTAAGAGTTGTAGAAAAAAATAAATAAAATGACTGACTTCTTTTTGCCAGTGCATTTAAAGACAGCTAAGTAATAGCCCCATTGGCTCCTCCAGTAATTCACCTCATTTCCCACACCGGATAAGGAGACCCAGTGTAGAAGATAAGCTCTCTGGGGGCAGGAATGTATCATTTTTGGCTTTGTATATTCGAGACTAACACAGATCCTAGCATATTATATGAGCTGCACAAATGTTTGCAGAGCTGAGTACTAATTCCAACAGTCACTAGCATTTATAGAGACCTTTAAAGTTGGCAAAGTGTTTTTTTTATATATTGTTTCACAAGAGCCTTGCAACAACCCCACAAGATAGATGAAGTTATCATGCCCATTTTACAGATGAGGAAACTGAGACACTAGAGAGATTAAGTGAGTTGCATGGGGGCACATAGCAAGAAAGTATCTGATGTAGAATTTGAACTCAGACCCTCCTGATACCAAGTCCAGTATTCTAGCTATTATCCTACCTAGCTGGCTTGAAAAAATCCAGCATAGGGCATTGGAAAGACAATGAATAATGAAACAGGTTCACAACTTTCACATATGAATGAGCCTCTTTTCTGTTCACTCTACATTTAAAAGTTTTACATTTGTTGATCTTTTTCAAGCTAATAAAAAAGAAAATTTATATTAAAAAGAGAAGACAGTAAATGCTTAATAAGTGTTTGTTGACTGACAAACTGTTGATACCCTTCTGAGTCAACGAGTCCTTTCCAAGAGAGATCAAAGGCTAAGAATTCCCAGGAGTTCCTGGCTAATGTCAGAGCTGGAATTCTGTCTAACTAAGGGATGAGCTGGAGTGGAAAAAGTAACCACACCGACAGCAAGAAGTTCGGGGTCACCTTCAAGAAGGAGGATGTTATTTATTTTCTTTTTAATCAGTTCCCTGCACATGGAGCCCATCCATGCTAGATCCAGGCTCTTTCAGAAAGGTGAGCACTTACTGGCAGATTTCCAGTCTTCTGTGTCCAGGACTGGATGTAATCATCAGGGTGGATTCTCGTGTGACCTTTAAGATGAACAGGAAACGCTCTGATCTCTCCCCAGATAAGCAGCAGGCTCTCCAAGGAGCATTTGGTGTGGAGGAACATAATTCAGATACCAGCCCTATCACCATCTGATACATTATAAACCAGGAGAAGAGCAGAGCGTTACAGGATGTGGGCATGGCAGCAGGAATGTAGGTTCTTGCCTCCCAAGCGTATTATACTGCTAGGTCCCCCTCCACTTGTTTCAGAAGCTACTTGTGGCTAAAGGCCCTGAGAGCAAGTCCCAGGCATTTCCTTCAGAAGCCTAACTAGGGCAGGGTAACTGGGGATTTGTACCAGGCGTGTGCAGAGGAGTTCTCCACCTTTCCTTTTTGCCACAGAGACTTCTGCTCCTGTTCTCCTTGCCTGATATTTCCCTTTCCTTCCCCAACTTGGTCTTCTCTCAAGGTTTGCCCAGAATGCTTACATCCTACTGAGGCAGAATGTTCTTCTGTTTTCTTCAATTGAATCCTCTTCAGATGTTAGAATTTACTAGGCATGACTCGGATTTTCTTCATCTTCCACAAAACTTCTGATCTGCACATATGTGACTGTGTTGCTCCAGATGTGACTATGTTGCTCCCTTGCTCAAGAACTTTCAGTGACTCCCTACTATCTTTTTTTCCCCCCAACCCTCTACTTTCTGTCTTCATAACAGTTCTAAGACAAAAGGGCAAGGGCTTGGCAAATAGGGTTAAAGGATAGCTCAAGAGTATACACACGACTAGCAAGCATCTGAGTCCAAATGTATCCTTTGTGACCCCGCCCTTTAAAACTTTTTTTTATTGTCATGCAGAAACACTGCCATATTGGTCGTTGTTGTAAGAGCAAAGCCATACATAACCAAAACCCCCAATAAAACCATACATACACTGACGTGAAAGATGATTCCAATGGTTTCTTCTCTGGGGGTGGATTATCTTTTTTTTGTAATATGCTTATCTTCCATCTTAGAATCAATATTGTGTGTTGGTTCTATGGCAGAAGAGCAATAACGGCGAGGTTATTGGGGTTAAGTGACACCTCCAGGGTCACATAGCTAGAAAGTGTCTGAGGCTAGATTTGAATCCAAGACCTCCCATGTCCTGGTTCTCTATCCACTGAGCAACCTGGATGTCCCTACTCCTTATTATCTTTTTTTTAAATAATATTTTATTTGATCATTTCCAAGCATTATTCATTAGAGACAAAGATCATTTTCTTTTCCTCCCTCCCCACCCCTCCATAGCCGACGCGTGATTCCACTGGGTATCACATGTGTTCTTGATTCGAACCCATTGCCATATTGTTAGTATTTGCATCAGAGTGCTCGTTTAGAGTCTCTCCTCAGACTCCTTATTATCTTGATGGTAAAGTGCAAAATTCTCAATCTGGTCCTTTAAAAGTCTAGCTCCAATCTACCTTTCTAGTTCTTTAAAAATATTACTTTCATGCTCGCCAATCTAATGAAACTGACCTTCCAGCTATTTTCCATACATGCCATTCCATCTCCTCTTTCCTTGTCTTTGCCCAGGCTGTGCTCCATGACTGGAATGTTCTTTCTCCTCACCTCTGCCTTGTAGAATCTGTGGCTTCCTTCAAAGCATGCAGGGCAGGTATCCCATCTTATTCAAGGCCTTTCTTTCTCTCCCTAGCTTTTAAGTGCTTTCTCCCTGTAGAAAATACTTTGTATAGAATCTGTATACATTTTCGCTTACTTTGATGGTGTACATATTGTACTGCCTCAAGTAGACAATAAATTTCTTGAGAAGAGGGATATTTCATTTTTTGGGGTCTCTGTCTCTCTGAGACCAAAACAGTGGATGGCACACAGTAGGCACTTAGTACAAATTTGGTGCTGGTGTGAATTTGTGCCCTTTCTCTTTTTATGACCTTGACATTTGAGCCCCATCTCACACTTACACTTAAATTATTCTCTATTTACACACATCATTCTGAGTTGAAGAAAGCAGCTATATATGACCCTCATCTAGCATTCACTGTACCCCACTGCTCGTCATATTTGTGCTTGCAAGCTGATCTTGGATCTGGAAAGTTAGTTAGCACAGTGGAGAGAGAGGATTGAATCGGAATCCTGTCTCAGATACTTGCCAGCAGTATAATCCTGGGTAAGTCACTCAATTTCTCTGTTTTAGTTTGTTCAACTGTAAAATAAAAAGAGGGCATCTAGGTGATGCAGTGGATAGAGTGTCAGGCCTGGAGTCAGTAAGACCTGAGTTCAAATCTGACCTTAGACACTTACTAGTTGGTTGACCCTAGGCAAGTCACTTAACTTTGCTTGCCCCTGTTTCCTCATCTGTAAGATGATGCTGGAGATGTAAATACAAATCACTCTAGGATCTTTGCCAAGAAACCCCAAATTGGGTGACCAAGAGTTGGATGTGACTGAAAAATGACCAAATAAGAATAACAAAATAAAAAGGATAACATATACTTCAGAGAGTTTTTGAGGATCAAATGAGGCAGCATGCCATTGTTCCTCCCCCTTAAATCCTCATCTTCTGACTTAGAATTGATGCTGAGTATTGGTTCCAAGTCAGAAGAACAGGAAGGGTTAGGCAAAGGGGGTTAAGTGACTTGTCCAGGGTCACCCACCTAGGAAGTGTCTGAGGCCACATTTGAACCCAGGACCTCCCATTGCAAGACCTAGTTCTTTAACTTCTGAGCCACCTATCTGCCCCTAGTAACATACCATTTTAAGCACTTAAATATTGAAGTATTGAAGCAACTCTTAAAGTACTTCATGAATTTAAGCTATTGTTACAATTTTCATTAAAAAAATGAACTTTTTTTAAAATCACTATCTCTTGTTTTCACATCTGTATTTCCCAGGATATCCCTCTGCTTCCGTCTCCCAGAAAATTATTCCTTATAATAAAGAAAAAGGAGGGGGGGGAGGAAGGACTCAGCAAAACTAACCAATCTATTAAAAAGTTGGACATTAAATGCCATATTCCATCCCCATAGCACCCCCTTCTCCCATCCCGGGAAAGAAGGAAGGCCACCTTCTTATAGATCTTCTTTGGGACCAAACCAAGGCGTCTTCATTTCTTTCTCATTTACATTCTTGTTATTTCCCAAAGACTCTCCCACCCGCCTCCCACCCTCATGGAAACCTGTCTTTATAGCAAAGAATTGCCACTGAGCAAAACAAATCAACACACTGGCCATGTCGGAAAATGTTCAGGCATTAATTTTTAAAGTGGTTATAGAAAAATGGTGATTCTAAAACAGAATGTTATGGTGCTGTGTTCGAAAAGGAGAAGGTTTTATGTATTTCCATTCATTTTCTTTACTTCCTGGGTTGATTCAGTTTCAGCCCCATTCCCTGAAGTCTCCGTAATAACTCCAGTGGCAGGTGAGCCCCGTGATGTATGGTTCCACAAAACAGGACTGATTTCACTAGATATTCTCTTTTCTAAAACACTTGGTCTTTTGAGCTACTCCACTTCCTGTCTCCCATTTCTTTAGTGATTTAAGGTTTAGAAAACGTTTCCCTAGAAAAGAACCTGCCAGGCAGGTAGAAGGAGGAAGGATCATCCCATTTTAAGGATGAGGAAACTGAGGTACAGAGGAGGCAGATTTATTTTCCAGGAAGTCACAAAGCTAATATGAGAAGAACTTGAATTCAATCAGGTCTTTTGCCTCCAAATGCCATGCTTCCTTTACTAGGCCAGGCTAAAAACAAAAATGTTTTTAGATCCAGAAATCTATTATTTGGAATTTTGGCTTGTACAACTAGTGTGGAAATTTAGGGCTCAGCCAACTCAACTTCCCTTCCCCTCTACAGGTAAGAGAGAAAGAACCATAAGGCAGAGAATCATGATAATGCTGCTTCTGTCAGTCCTCTTAAAATATATCAGTGGATACTAATAGTACTTAGCATTGTCATAGGCCAGTGGTTTATACATGATATGATAATGATGTGTGATATGAGATGATAGAACATGGTATTATAATTGACAAGAGGTCTATGGCTTGCAAAGCCTTTCTTCTCCTTCCTCCCACCAGAGAGAAGGAAGTAGAAGGGAGAGCCTGCAAATATTGTTATCCCCATTTTACAGATGAGGAGACATCCCAGATGTCATCTGTTTTTCATGGCACAGAATGAATAATATGGGAGCTGGGACTAGAACTAAGGTCTCTTTGTTCTAGATCTTATTTTATATATTTTATTATAGATTATATTATATATTTATATTATATATCATTTATATATAATATCTAGATTTCCTACTCCACACTACCTCTCACTATAAGTTACATTGATCACAGCATCATATAGGATTAACTCAGGAAGAGATCTGACAACATGGAAGAGAAACTGTCACAGTGGGAGGGACTTTAGAATATAGGAACCTGGAGCTATAAGGGACCTTAGAATATGAAATGCCAGGGATGGAAGGGGCTGTAAAACACAGGAAGGAAGGAGAAGGAAGGAAGAGGGAAGGAAAGAGAAGGAATTGAAGGAATAAGGATGGAAAGAAGGAAGGAGAAGGAATAAGGAAGGAAGGAAGGAAAGAAGGAAGAAAAGGAAATAAAGAAATAAGGAAGATTGTAAGGAAGGAAGGAAAGGAGGGGAGGAAGGAAGGGAGGAAATAAACATTTATTTTATTTTAAAGCATTTTCTATGTGCCAGGCACTGTGCTAAGCTAAAAATGGAAAAGCTGGAACTTCCCTTGGAATATAGAATATGAGAGATGGGAGGGCCCTTAGAACATACCAATAGCTGCTCACATTTTGGCAGTGGTCTCTCCCACAAACTTCCAGGAACTAATGAGATGGTTTCCTAGGAGAGGAAGTTGGCTATTAGTTCCCATCAGGGGAAACTACAACTTTCAGGTTTGTGAAGTGTCTCTAGCAATCCAGTGAGGCAGTTATCCCATGTGGTATTATCTTTCCTTCACTGATGAGTGTTTAATCAAAGGGAAGCAGATAAAATAATTTGCCCAAGATCCTATAGGCAACAAATTTAAGGCTCAGCTCAAACCTGTACCTTCTGATCCTAAATTCAGGGCTCATCCCCAACACCACTCTAATTATAGAAAGGAACAAAATCATTTTCTGCCCTTTTCCTGGGTTCTGATCATCCTACAAATAGACAGACTGTTTGGGAGAGTTAATTGCATTGCTGATGCCAGGTGTGGCATCACAGCACGTGGCACATGGCAGAGGCAGTGGGCAAGATGAGAGAACCTTTGAATGAATCTTTCAGAGGAGGAATAAACTGTACTGAAAAAAACTGCACATAAAACCCAGGAAACAATAATGCAATGAGACCATCTCAGGAACTGTTATAAGGAGAGAGACTGTCAAAAAGGAAATTAACATAGTCCTGGGTAGATAATCAATAATAATCAGCCGAGTAGCTCAGAAAGAAAGCAATTGCCCCGTAGACCTACATCTTGTTTGTTCAATACTTCCAGGAGGTCAGGGGCCACCACTAATCGATGACGGCCCTGAAATCCAGAAGTAAATATATTCATGAGCTCCCTATAGATACAGCAATCCTGGTTTATCATCAGATAGACCGATGGGTCTTCCTTTGCTCATGAAAACTTCAGAGCTCCTGTCATGGGCTTGAGCTCCCAGGGCTCTGAGTCCAACTGGGAGGCTGGAGGCTGAGAGGGATACTAACAGGCGGCACACAGAGCCTGGCACTGCTTCCTAGTGGCCAAGGCAAAGCTTCCTTTAATTCACAAACAGTGAACATTTATCAGGAGCCTGCTATGTGTGGGGGGAAGTGTGCTAGGATATAAAGACAAAGAATGAAACTAAAGAAAAAAAGGAGGGGGCCCCATTCATTTAGGAGAGGAAGTTGGCCACCAGTTCCCATCAGGGGGAAATCAAAGAATGCCACAGGTAGAAGAGGATTTAGATGACATTTACATAGTGCTTTACATTTTGCTAAACTCTTTGCAATTATCATTTGAGTTTCACAAAAAAACCTGTGAGAGGTGCTATCATTATTCCCATTTTATTGATGAGAAAACTGAGGCTCAGAAGGGTTAAATCAATCATTCAAGGTCCTGATCTTAGTAAGTGTGTAAGGATTCAAATCAAGTTCTTGACTCCTTTCTCTGTAAGATGAGCTTACATTCATCTTAAACTCAATATGTTCTAAACTGAACTCATTACCTCCATGCTTCCCCCACCCCCATTAACCCTCCCCTCCCCTTCACTTCCTTATCACTACAGAGGGAACCACCAATCTCCCAGGCATCCAGGCTTCCAAACTAGTTGCCATCCTTGAGTTCTCACTCTCTCTCACATCCTAGTTCCAATCTGTTGCCAAGACCTGTGGATTTTACCTTCCTAACAGTGAATAGAGTTCCAGACCTGGAGTTAGGAAGATTCTTCTTCCTAAGTTCAAACTCAGTCTTAGACAATTACTGGCAGCATGACCCTGGGTAAGTCACTTCACCCTGTTTATCTAAGTTTTCTGACCTATAATGTGAGTTGGAGAAGGAAATGGCAAACCACTCTAGTATCTTTGCCAAGAAAGCTCCAAATGGGATCCTGAGACGTCAGTCACAACTGAAAATGATGGAACAACAACGTCTCTCCTCTGTTCCCCTTTGTCCCTTCTGATAGCTGCTGTCTTCATCACCTCACCCCTGGATTACTGTATTAGCTGCTGGTGGATCTGCCTGTCTCCAGTCCATCTGCCCACTCAGCAGCAGCCAAAGCCATCTTCCTAAAGCATAGGTCTGATCATGCATGCTACCTCCCTTTCAATTGACTCTAATGGTCCCCTGTTACCTCCAGGATCAAAGAGAAAATCCTCTGTTTGGCTTATAAAGCCCTTTGCAACCTGGCCCTCTCCTATCTTTTCAATGCTCAAACTCTCCCGCCATATTCTATAATCCAGCTATGCTGTTTCCCTTGTCATTGCTGGCACCAGACACTCCATCTCCTGACTCCACAGGGAGGGAAGGAGGGGCTTTCCCCATCCTTGGAGTGCTCTCTCCACTCCTCTCTGCCTCCTCCTTCCTGCAAGTCTCAGCTCAAGCCCCCCTTTCTGCAAGAAGCCCTCCCCAATCATTCCCCCTGTTGACTATCTCCACTTTTAGCCAGGATCTCTCTTGTTTGTACCCAGTTGTATACATGTTGTTCCCCTCCCCACTAGATTGTGAGCTCCTTGAAAGCAGGGACTGATTTCAGCTTTTCTTTATATCCCAGGCAGTTAATGAATAGTAGGAACATAATAGATGCTTGTTGACTCAATTAATTGGAAGGGAAACTTGAAACATAATCTGTCAGAACTGGAGAACTGGGGAGATGGGGATGGTTGGAACAGAATAGAATTTCCTAGGTAGAAAAAGTCTTAAAACAAAATATTAGAGATGAAAATTCTCTTTGAAGTCAAAATGCCAGAGCTGGGAGGGCCCTTAGAACCCAGAATGCCAGAGCTGGGAGGGCCCTTAGAACCCAGAATGCCAAATCTAGGAGGGCTCTTTAGAACCCAGAATGTTAGAGCTGGGAGAGTCCTTAGAACCCAGAATGCCAGAGCTGGGAGGGCCCTTAGAACCCAGAATGCCAAATCTGGGAGGGCCCTTAGAACCTAGAATGCCACAACTGGGAGGGTCCTTGGAACCCAGAATGCCAAAACTGGGAGGGCTCTTTAGAACCCAGAATGCCAGAGCTGAGAGGACTCTTTAGAACCCAGAATGCCAGAGCTGGGAGGGCTCCTTAGAACATAGAATGCCAGAGCTGGGAGGGTCCTTAGAACCCAGAATGCCAGAGCTGGGAGGACTCTTTAGAACCCAGAATGCCAGAGCTGGGAGGGTCCTTAAAGCATAAAATATAGAATATAGGTCTAATTCCCAACTCTGTTTCTCCTTCCTCTACCCTCTTGTCCCTCTTTTCTTCTACTCTGGTAAATAGACCCTCAAATCAAACACCCTTTTATTTAAATTCAGTCCAATAGACTTCTCTGGAGTTTCAGGGCAAACTAAGGCAAACAGAGTTTACAGTTTAGTGGGGAATTAAGCCCCACTAAAGCCACCCCGGACTAACTGAGTCAGGTCCAAGTATAAAGGTCCAGAGTGCTCTCTGGTTCAGGAATCTTGAAAAGTGGCATAAGGACTAAAACCAACAGCAGGGAAACAAAGAGCTTAATGAAGCCCCAGCTTTAGACTCTCACAGAAGGAAGTCTTTGTTTGCATGGAGTTGGCCTCACTATTGCAATCGATTGCTGGGGGGGGGGGGCAGGATGATAGCTACTAACCATACTTGGAAGCAGTATTTTAAGGCATTCATTAATAGACCTACAAAGCACACCTACGAACATTTTATTTGTTCTGTTTCCTAAATGCTGACCACTAATGTTGTAGAAATACAGATGTAAGCACCTCTAATCATATAAAAAGATTGGGTCTATGGATTTGGGGTCAGGGCCAGCTTGGCCTCGGGTATAATCGATATCTCTGGAAGCCATGATTCAACGGATCTTTGGAGCCTGCATGCCAGCTTTGTGGACTGGATCAAAGACTTAGTGCTAGAAAAAGGACCTTGAAGAATGTCATCAATCCATGAACAAGCATTTATGAAGCACCTACTGGGTGCTAGGCACCATAAACAAAGACACAATGGAAACATTCCCTGGCTTCAGGCAGATTACAATCTAGCCAGGGGAGACAACATGTGTATATCCACATATAGATGTAGCCATCCATGGTTGTCTGTAGGTGCAGATGTTTTTACCTGTATCAACATTTACAAATAGACAGATGTTGCAGTCCAGAGGGGCAGATGTAATTTAGTTCAAAGATGTCAAACTCCCAGCCCATAGGCAGACAGGAAAAGTTTGGAGGGTGGCAGGAAGTAGATTAAAATAAAGTTGGGAAGGGCAACTAGGTGACTCAGTGCATAGGGAGCTAGACCTGGAAATAGGAGGGCCTGGGTTCAAATTTGAACTCAGATACTTCTTAGCTGTTTGGCCCTGGGTAAGTCACTTCATTTGCCATTTCACATTTTGGTACTGGAGCCTATAGTTAGTATTGATTTTAGGACAGAAGATAATGATTAAAAATAAAATAGAATTGAGAAATGTTTAACAAAATGAATAATACATTCAATACTGATAATGCTAATTCGTGGTTTTCTAAGTCAATATGTGGCCAGCAGGAATTGTTTCCATTTGAATTTGGTATCCATGATGTTGAATGAGAGTTGACCTTAGTTAAGACCTATAGCTACTACTATTACTTCTCCTCCTCCTCCTCCTCCTCCTCCTCCTCCTCCTCCTCCTTCTCCTCCTCCTCCTCTTTCTCCTCTCCTCTTCTTTCTCCTACTTCTCCTTTTCCTCCTCCTCCTCCTCCTCCTCTTTCTCCTCTACATTACTACTACTACCACCACTACTATTACTACTAATTACTACTTTACTACTACTAGTTACACCTCCTCCTTCTCCTTCTCCTCTACTACTGCTATTATTACTACTTCTATCACTATAACTACAAGTATTACTACTATTACTATTGCTACTACTACTACAACTACTACTAATTACTACTACTAATACAACTTCAATTATTACTATTATTACTATTGCTATTACTACTACTACTATTACTACTACCAGTACAACTACAATGATTACTGCTCTTATTGCAATTGATGTCACTACTGCTACTAGTACCAACAAACTTAATTACTAATTTAAGGTTCACAAAGTACTACATATAAGTTATAATATTTGGATCTCCCAACAACGTTGCAAGGCAGGTCTAGTTGATATTGTATCCTTATTGTTATGAGAGTAGATATTGTATCCACATTAGTATCTAATTATAGATATTAGGATCCTCATTTAACAGATAAGGAAATTGAGGTAGATAGCAGCGAAGAGGTTTACTCAGGGCCACCGAGCAAGTATCTGAAGCAGAATTTCAACTCTCTTCTTCCTGACTACAAATCCATGGCTCTAGTCACTGTACCAACTAGGTGTCTCCAGGACGATCTGAGTAGACGTCTTGCCTTTGATATACAACTAATTTTCTAAGTCATACAGAAGGTGCAGTCTGCATCCTTGGAGGGGCTTTCCCCATCTGGAAGTTCCTTACCATCTATCAAATCACAGGTTCGGTTCCTATCCCTCTTGTCATTAGTATTTCTTTCTATAAAACAGATACAAGACATTGGTAGTTCTACAAATAAATGCAAGATTTGTTTGTTTGTTTGTTTGCTTGTTAAGGGGAGGAGGGAGAAAGCCCTACAACAGTTGGGGCAATTCAAGAAAAGCATGAAGGTAGATTTTGAGCTGACCCTTGAAGGAAAGGAAGGATGCTAAGAGGCAGAGGTACTCTAGACATGGGCAACAGCCTGAGCAAAGACACAGAGTTGGTAGAGAGTTCAAAGAGCATTAAGAACATCAGCTTAACTGGGCTCGTGTGTGTGTGTGTGTGTGTGTGTGTGTGTGTGTGTGTGTGTGTGTGTGTGTGTGTGTGTGTGTATTGCGAAGAATAATAATATGCAAAAGGGCATGGAAAGGCAGGTTGGACGCAGACTAACCCTGGTTCTAAAGAGGGGGAAAGAAGCATCACCATTAAACTAATATCCACAACCATTAATCTAATATTCGTTCCTTTTTCTATTTAACTTCTTTTGAACCTCAACCCATTTAAGTCTATAGGGCAATGGCTAAAAGTATCATTATACCCTTTTTAAAGATGAGAAAACTGAGGTGAAGGAAGATTAAGTCTCTGTTGAATGGGTTTAGTCCAACCTCATCACTTAAAGGTGAAACTGTGCCTGAAAGAGCCAGAGACTCACTTACTCCAAACTGCCCGTGTGACCTCAGGTCATGCCTGGTCTGAGAGGGTTTGGGTAATCAAGTATGGTAGGTTGGTTTGGTACCTTTCTATCATCTTAGTGAGAGTAGTTGATGAGAGAGGAAATTTGTGCAGGGGGCCAGAACTCTTGGTCCATGTGAGATATGCATGCTTAAGTAGCTGTAGCCCAGAGAGGAATGTTGGTCAATTAGATATTTGTTCCTGATTTGATCAGAACACATACAAAATTTAGTAAAGGCAATTTAGCCCCCCCCGCCCTAAAAAAAGAGAGGAAATAAAAAGGGTGTGATTCTACGGGGTCCCGGGAGATTCTTTCCATTGATACACTGCTCATTTGGGTCTGCAGGCCACTCAGGGGGAATACTTCCCTGGGGCCTCAGCAATAGGGTAGCTCTATTGCCAAGTGAGGCCATTTCTGGACCATAAAACATGAGCTACAGATGGGGAGAAAACTAGGAGTCTGAACCACTTTTTCATAATTAGTGTTGATATCTCCTTGTCTTGCATTTCCTTGAAACTTCTGTCGGGCAAATCAATACTGGGGCCTTGGCATTTTCTTTAGGAGGTTTTTTTTCCTTTTAGGAAATCCCAAAGAGCTGGGTGAGGGTGGGCTGTCTGAAAGCTACAGGATGCTTGGGAAGGCTAGCTCCATTAGAGAAAGCAAATATCGAATCTCTTGGCCAATAGAAACCTCCTGAGTGATACTGTGCTATGGGAACATGCTAATGAGACACTTGCCACTCAAGAGCATGACTCTCCAAGTCTTATGAAGGTATTCCCTCCAATGATGCAGATGGCAACCCATCCATTCTTTTCTCCAGCCAGTGTGACTCTTCTCTAGTATCATATGGTGGAAAGGGCCTTGGAGATTATCTAGCTCCATTTTTTTTACAGGGTGAGAAAAACTGATGTTCAGAGAAATATTATGTGACCCAAATCACACAGCTTTTAAGGAGCAGATCTGGGATTTAAATGCAAGTTAGTCAGTCAATATGTGTTATTAAATGCCTACTATATGCCAGATGGGCAGCTAGGTGGTGCCATGGAGCATAGAGTACATGGAGTCAGGAAGAATTACTTTCTTGAGTTCAAATCTGGCCTCTGACACATAGTAGTTGTGTGACCTTGGTCAAGTCATTTAACCTTGTTAGCTTCAGTTTCCTCATCTGTCAAATGAGATGGAGAAGGAAGTGGAAAATCACTCCAATATCTTTGCCTTGAAAACTCAAAATGGTTTTTTTTGACAACTGAGAGAATGACTAAACAATGAAATATTTCAGACACTGTGCTGAGGATATGGATATGAAAAAGGACAATCTCTGCCCTAAGTGGATTTACCATCTAATGGAGGAGAACAACACACCAAGGAAAACTGATAGAGAAGTCACTGAAATAAAGAGTGTTGCCAGGTGGGAAATGAAGAAAATGATACCTAGACTCAGCGGACCTGGGTTCAAATCACAGTTCTCCCATTTAATTTTTATGTCCTTGGTTAGTAACAATTCCAAGACTCATTTTCCTCATCAGAAAAATGAAGAGTTTTGACTAGATGACCTCTAAGTTCACTTCCAGGGGCAGCTAGGTGGTATAGTGGATAGAGCATGAGACCTGGAGACCTGAATTAAAATCTAGCCTTAGATACCTACTAGTTGTGTGACACAGGGTAAGCCACTTAACCTTGTTTGCCTCATTTTCCTCCTCTGTCCAATGAGCTGAAGAAGAAAAAGACAAACCACTCCATTATGTTTATTGGGAAAACTCCAAATAGGGTCATGAAGAGTCAGATGTGAATGAAAAATGACTAAACAACAAATAGCCACAAGATTCTTTTGAGCTCTACTGATGTTCCTGAGACTTCTATGGTCCCTCCTAAGTCCTAAATCTGGGATCTAATCACATGTGTTCTTCCATTTGTCACATGGGGTCCATCCATGAACTTGGAGCTATCCTTGTGTTCTCTTAACCTCATGAGGATGCCCATGGAGGAAACAACTGGCCATCCATTGATTATTCTTTATTCTTCCTCTGTGATGAAATCATCATCATCAGTCAGGCATTTCTTTGAAAATGGTTTCAAGGGGCAGCTGGGTAGCTCAGTGGATTGAGAGCCAGGCCTAGAGACGGGAGGTCCTAGGTTCAAATCTGACCTCAGACACTTCCCAGCTGTGTGACCCTGGGCAAGTCACTTGACCCCCACTGCCTAGCCCTTACCACTCTTCTACCTTGGAACCAATACACAGTATTGACTCCAAGACAGAAGGTAAGGGTTTTTAAAAATGGTTTAAAGGAGATGGTTTTTAAACAATAAGACCTAATATAGTTGGGGCTGTTGAGAAATATTGCCACTGTGGGTAGAATGTAAGGCTGTAAACTGGCATAATCCTTTTGGAAACCAATACAGTGCTATTCAATAAAACAACACAGTTTATATCTTTTAACCCACTGATCTGACTGCTGCAACTCTTCCCTAAGGATGTAATAGGAAGGAAAAAGAATACCCTATCTGCACAAACACATTCATAACAGCTTTATTTATAAGAGCAAAAAACTGGAAACAACTGATGTGTCCAATGATGGGGGAATGACTGAATAAATTGTGTGATATGGAAGTGGTGGGATATTATTACAACATATGAAATGACAAATATGAAGACTACATAGAAATATCAGGAGACTTTTATGAAGCGAGGCAGAGCCAGAATCACAATGAGAAAATCTGTACCGACTAAATGTGTGTGAAGTCATCATTGTAATAAAAACAGAAATGCACACACACACACACACACACACACACACACACACACGAAAGATCAAACTGGCAAACTGGCCATTTTTGTCATTGTTCTTTAAAGTCAACACACCCATTTTATAAAATGAATTATTATATACATGCAGAAAGAAAAAAGAGATCACTACATCAAATGCCCCTTCCCCTCCACCTACTAATAGAGGAGATTAAAGGATCAGAGATTTAGAGCTAGAGCAACATTAGAGGTAATTGGATCATAAGATCATAGACCCGGATCGAAAATATTTTTTCGAGGTTACTGAGTCTAATCTTCTCCTTTTATAATAGCTAGCATTTATTTAGCTCTTACTATGTGCCAGGCACTGTTGCTAAGCACATTATAATTATAATCTTATTTGATCCCCATAATAGCTCTGGAGGCAGGCACTATTATTATTATTATCTCTATTTTACAGATGAGGAAAATGAGGCAAACAGGATTAAATGATTAGTTTAAGGTCACACAGCTAATGAGTGTCTGAAGCTGGATTTGAATTCAGGTCTTCCTTGCCTCCAGGCCCAGAGATCTATCAATTGTACCCCATAGTTTGCCTACATTTTAAAGAGGAGGAAAATGAGGTTTAGAGGCTTGCCCAGGGTCACACAGCAGGTCAGTGAAGAACTAGGACTAGAAACCAAGGATCTTGACTTTTCTTCACTCCAGATGCTGACATTGCTAGAAAACAGGACTCCTCATTGGTTGGATGGCACTCTCTCTCTTACTTTCCCTGAACTAACAATCAGGTTAAAGCATGACTCGTTATGGCCTTCTAGTCCTCCAGTAGGACCAACAGAGGGTAAGACAACCAGGGTTTTGTCCACTGGCACTGAAGTGTACAGATTACGAAGAGTGTATACATCCCTTCCACTATACAGAGCAATCTAATTTAGCATCTAGTTATTCAGAATATTTAAATATTCTGAATAACTAATATTTATTATTAATATCATTAATTATGTTAAATTATAATATAGAAGTATAATAAATATAAATAAACAATTATAATATATAAACATAATAAAATAAAATAATATTAAGTAATACATAATTAATAAATTTAAATAGGTAGTTATCACAGGTTGGGCTTTTTCAACATGGCCCCCACCTCCACCTCTCTATCCTGAATACACTGTACATTATGGGGGAAGTGCTTCCAAGCCCGCCCTGCATCCTTGCTCTCTACCTCTTAGACCCCAGAAATAGTCTCTATGATAGTGCCCCTATGGAATCCCAGATGAGACCCATAGAAACCACTCTCCCATAGAAAAGTATCATGGGTTCTCTCCTCTCCCTTATTGGAATTTGTTATAAAAAGATTGATTTCACAAAGTCATAGAATTTCAAAGTTGGAAAAAACGCCAGTGGCCATCAGCTCAATCTATACTTCCAACAGAAACCCAGCTAGAATAATTATTAATCAAACAATAACTTTATTAAGTGCTACTAAGTGCCAGGCACTGTGCTAAGTGCTGGGGGTGGGGGAAGGCAAAAGACAATCCCTTCCTTAAGGAGCTTACAATTTGAAGGGTGAGACAATGTGCAAACAAATATATACAAAGCAAATTACATATAGGAAATTCTTAAAAGAAGGAAGGCATCCGGGGGAAGCTGGGTAGTACAGTGGGTAGAGCACAAGGCTTGGAATTGGGAGGACTTGGGTTCAAATGTGACCTCAGAAACTTCAAAGAAAGAGGAGGAGGAGGAGGAGGAGGAAAATTGGACTGATCAGCCACAGGCAGTCACACTGCACATTGACTCCAAAATAATATTGTCATTTTGATCCTCTTTGAGGAGGAAAGAAGGACAACATCCAACATGATTTTTTGAACCCAAGTAAGACTACAGTTGTCTCTATTAAGTTTCATCTCCTTAAAAGAGAGCATATTTCATATTACTTGTCCTAGATGCTAAAATTTTATCCTTATAACTCTGTCCTGTCTGTGAGGTTAAAATCATTGAGGTGTGATTTTAAAATAGATTCTAATTCTAAGATTTTTCACACACGAGTCTCATGGGTAGAAGTGGCTATTGGCATGAGGTAATTAATTTTGGATGAAGAGATTTTGACTCGTATCTCGGTACCCCCAAAGTGCCTCATTCAGAAGCTTACTTTGTTGGATGAATGGTTGATTAGATGTATAGATGGAAACTAAAATTGAATGAATGAATAATAGAATATAAAGGTTGGAAGGGACTTCAGTGGCCATCTTGTCCTACCCAAAATGAATCTCTGCTTAAACATACTCAACAAGTAGTTCCCAGACTCTGCTGCAGGACTCCCAAGAAGGGGAAATCCATCGACCCTCTAGGCAACTCATTTCACTTTTGGACAGCTTTGATTGTTTGGAAGTTTTCCCTAACAAGCCTAAATTTACTTCTTTGAAATTTTCCTTCACTGGTCTTGAATCTGACCTCTGGGGTCAAATAGAACAAGTCTAATTCCTGGGAATTAGGGAGCCTTTCAAATACTTAGGGATGGCTAGCTTGTTCCTCATAGGTCTTCTCCAAGCTCAACTTGCCCAGATAGATCTATCCAGAGACATAAGGTTGAACTGCTCTCTTTGCTTTAGGGCCTTGAATTCCTTTTGTTTGGTATCTAAACTCTGGCATTTGTGTAGGACATCTGAGTCTATGGGCTTTACTACTCGCTTCTCTCTCATCAACTTCTTTAGTGGAATCTCAGATACTCTTATTTCCCAATAGTCACACAATATCATATCTATTATTATCTAATTTGGTAGATATGCATAGGGAGGCTTCTCTCTTCCCCATCTTTTTTTTTTTGTTTAAACTTCTGTTGATTAGATTTGTAAGATACCTAGCAAATACAATACATTTTTTGTTATACTCCATCTCTCAGCAGGAATCTATCCACCCAATATTGCAAGCTGAGATGCAGACTTCGAAATCCCATTCCCAAATTAATTTCTTTTTCATCCTTCAAATCTCATTCTCAGATTAATTTCTCTCTTTGTTATCCTTTGCTTCGGGGTGTATGGGGTGCTCAGGGAGGGGTAGTATCTCTGGTATGGAGGGCTTGTCGTGCCCTCCTAGGGCAGCTCTCCGGCCTCTGATCCCCACCTGATACCCAGCTCTCACTTGTGGCTCCTAGTAGCTGCTAGCATGCGGCAGCGGCCACACCCCGAGCAACGGCTTCTACAGGCTGGCCAAACCTTGTGAGGGTAGCCATTGGGTCGTCGACCCTTTGTGAACCAGGGCTTTGCTCACCTAGCATGTGAAGACTGCTTTGGCTGAACCGGTGGAAGAAACCAATAAGAAGGTTCAACGGCTGAGAGGGCGACGCAGCAAAGCACTGTGGAGTGCTCAGGGCGTGTTGGAGCACAAAAGACAACACAGCCATCCAATGCAGCTGAGGAAGTCTTCAGACGTAACAATTTTTCGTGCCACTGGACCCAGGCTTCCAACGCCGAGAGAGTGGGACTGTCTCTGTGCATCGACTTTTCCACTTAAATCTCCTTCACGTACAAGTGTTTTTGTGTACACTCATCTATCATAGATGAAAACGCACAAAGACAATCGTCATCCTCAGTTACCGAGAGACTACTACTACTACTACTACTACTACTACTACTACTACTACTACTACTACTACCACTTCTACTACTACTACTACTACTATTATCCTTTGCTTCAAAGGTTAGCAGTGAAGGAAACATAGTTTCCTGCCCAAATCTTCATGATTGTTGATATCTTTCAATTCCCTTTGAAAGGTGTCAGTTGTGTCCACATGAATAACCAGAAGTGGGGAGACATCATCCATTTTGGTAAGTGGTGGGTGGTTCTGTGTTATATCTTATGTCCATGTGGAGATAAGTCAATAGATCTGTCTATTATGGCTACCAGGTTGACAAATACCATCCTCAGGACCCTGGAGCAGGGAATCGCCAATAACAGCTATTCTTTTCTTCTTTTTTTGGCTCTATTTGTGTATTAATTCATTTTTTCTTCAGTTGAACAAAGGGGCACACACACAGAATTTGCAGGGTTTTAGAGGCACCTTTTCTATTAGCAACTGACAAAAAAGGAAGAGGAATTAATGACTAGATTTGCAAACTGCTTAGGTGGTTATGTATATTAGGCTCCTGATATTTTTGAGGGTGAGGGAAGTGGTCAAAATCATTCAGAAATCACAAAGGGAAATCCAGTTCCCTGAACAGATGCAGTCATTAAGTATCCAGGAGCTAAAAAAAAATCTCCCTCTATAACAGAGGATTCTCTGGAACACAGAAAATATTTCAAAGCATGAACCTCAGGAAAGAAATGTTTACTGACTGAACAAGTTGGCTTGACGTTAGAATCAGAATGTTGGGTATTACCTTATAGGATTTTTTAATCTTATACATAAGATTTAGAGTTGGAAAGGGCCTTAGAGTTCACCGAGTATAATCCCTCATGGTTATAGCATAACATTGTAGAAAGAGCATTGAGTTTGGAGTCAGGAAGACCTGAGTTCAAATTCTGTCTCAAATACTTACTAGTTGCATGCCTATGGGCAAGTGACAGATTCTGCTTCAGTTTCTTTATGTGTAAAATGAGGATAATAATAGCATCTACTTTCTAGGGTGGCTTTGAGGATAAAGTAAACTTTATATAATGTGTAAATAAATAATGTGTAAAAGGCTTGCACAGTGCTTTCCTTTCCTTCCTTCCTTCCTTCCTTCCTTCCTTCCTTCCTTCCTTCCTTCCTTCCTTCCTTCCTTCCTTCCTTCCTTCCTTCCTTCCTTCCTTTCTTTCTTTCTTTCTTTCTTTCTTTCTTTCTTTCTTTCTTTCTTTCTTTCTTTCTTTCTTTCTTTCTTTCTTTCTTTCTTTCTTTCTTTCTTTCTTTCTTTCTTTCTTTCTTTCTTTCTTTCTTTCTTTCTTTCTTTCTTTCCTTGCCATTTGGTTGGCACTCTGCTAGGGCAGATGTTCGGAATACAAAAATGGAAATGAATTACAATCTGACCAGAGTCAAGTCACAATGTAAAGCTAGTCTGTCTTTAGTTCCCCTTTAACCTAGTGATAAGAACAAGTTTTCAAAAAGAGAATTAAATACTCAACTTTGCTGGCAACTGTGTCACTGTATCCCATGGAGAGATGACATATTTATCTTTGCTTGGTTATAACTGCTGCACTATATTCACCTTCATGGCAGTTCAATTAAAAATTCCAGCATCTTCCAGCAGATACACCTGTTTACTGCTAAACAGTGACCCTCCCATGTCTATTATAAATGCTCTTCTGTTCTTGGTTTAGGTCCAGTCAAACTCCCTCTAAAGAATGGCCACCATGTGGCATGAAGCACTTACTACATGCCCATCAAGGAGCACCTACTGCTCCCCAGAATCGCACCTCTCCATCTGACTCCCAAGAGGGGGAGTCCGTCCCCTGTTCTTGACTGATCAGGCTCCCGTCTCCCACATCCGTTCTGTTTTTCTTCCCAGGGTGGGTGCTATTATGAATGTGGGTGGTCCTCCAGCCTCCAATGTAGAGGGCAGAATGGACTAAAGAGGAAATTTGAAGACCCAATTGATCACCCCAACTTTGGCACTTGCTGAGTGTATGATATCTAATTAGACACTGAACCTTTTCCAAGTACTTCATCAGTCAAAGCTATCCAAGGCCTACGGTCACATTGGTCAGTAAGTAGCAAAACTAGGGTTAAACAGGGTATGGAGAAAAGATTCTTAGATTTAGAGTCAGAGATCCTGGGTTTGAATCCTGCCTGTAGCCTCAACAGCCTAAGTGATCTTTATCTCCCCATGTCATAGCTTTCTCATTTGAATGCCATTTCTTCTTCTGTTAATCTAGGCAATTTATATTTTTGTAAATATTCATCCATATTACCTAGATTGCCATATTTGTTGTCATATAATTGGGCAAAATAGTTTTTAATGATTGCCTTAATTTTCTCTTCATTGGAGGTGAGGTCTCCCTTTTTATCTATGATACTGTTAATTTGGTTTTCTTCTTTCCTTTTTTAAATTAGATTAACCAGTACTTTATCTATTTTGTTTGGTTTTTCAAAATACCAGCTTCAAGTCTTATTTATTAGTTCAATAGTTCTTTCATTTTTTATTTTATTAATTTCTCCCTTAATTTTTAGGATCTCTAATTTAGTTTTCATCTGGGGAGTTTTAATTTGTTCACTTTCAAGTTTTTTTGATTTGCAAGTCCAATTCATTGACCTCTGCTGTCCCTAATTAGTTAATATATGAACTCAAGGATATAAATTTCCCCCTGAGTATTGCTTTGGCTGCATCCTATAGATTTTGAAAGGATGTCTCATCATTGTAATTTTCTTCAATGAAATTATTAATTGTTTCTATGATTTGTTCTCTAACTGACTGATTTTGGAGAATCATATTATTTAATTTCCAATTAATTTTGATTTGGCTCTCCATGTACTCTTACTGATTATTATTTTTATTGCCTTATGATCTGAAAAGTTTGCATTTATTATTTCTGCTTTTCTGCATTTGTTTGCCATGTTTTTATGCCCTAGTACATGGTCAATCTTTGTGAATGTACCATGTGCTGCTGAAAAGGTGTATTCCTTTATGTTGCTATTTATTTTTCTCCATATATATTGACTCTAATTTTTCTAAGATTTCATTCACATCTCTTACCTCTTTCTTATTTATTTTTTTATTTGATTTTATCTAAATTTGATAGTGGTAAGTTCAGGTCTCCCCCTAGTATAGTTTTACTATCCATTTCCTCCTTCAACTCCACTAGTTTCTCCTTTAGAAATTTGGATGTTATACCATTTGGTGCATACATGTTGATTACTGATATTTCCTCATTGTCTATACTGCCTTTTATCAGGATGTAGTTACCTTCCCCATCCCTTTTAACCAGATCTATTTTTAATTTGGTTTTATCAGATATCATGATTGCAACTCCTGCCTTCTTTCTATCAGTTGAGGTCTGATAGGTTTTGCTCCAACCTTTAATTCTAACCTTTTGAGTATCTACCCACCTCAGGTGTGTTTCTTGTAGACAACATATGGCAGGATTTTGGTTTCTAATTCACTCTGCTATTTGTTTTCATCTTGTGGGTGAGATCATCCCATTCATGTTCAAAGTTATGATTGCCACTTGTGTACTCCCCAGTATTTTGATACCTTCTCCAAGTTCAGTCCTTTCTTCTTTTGCTATATCCTTTTAAACCAGTGGTTTGCTTTTAATCAGTCCCCCAATCCCCACCCTTAATATGCTTCCCTTTCTGCCTCCTCCCTTTTTTCCCTTCTTCTTATGTTTTTTAGGGTATGTTAAGTTCCCTCCCCGCCTCTTTCCCTCCCTTTTTGTACTCCCTGCCCTCCTACACTCCTTAGTTTTCCCTTCTCACTTTCCCTGTAGGGTAAGATAGAATTCAATACCCCAATGGATCTAGATGCTCTTCCCTCTCAGAAATGATTTCACTGAGAGTAAGGTTTAAATGTTACATATTAGCACTCTCTTTCTCTCCTTCTTATAAGAGTATTCTTCCCCTCCTCTTCCCATGTGTATCTTTGTGTGATAAAGATTATCCTATTTATTTTATTTCTTTAAGTATCTCTTGGTGCCATCTTTGATTCCCCCCTCCCCTTTTTTTTTACAGATCATCTTATACCACTTATTACCCCAACTAATTACTATAATAGTGAATATAATTTTTGAAAGTTACAAATAACATTTTCCACATACATTAATATAAATAATTTGATATTATTGAAGCCCTTAAAGAAGAAAGTTTGAATAAAAAAAAATTTCCCCTTTTCCCTATCTTATTTACCTTTTCATGTTTCTCTTGATTTTTGTGTTTGGATATCAAACTTTCCACTTAGTTTTGATCTTTTTTTTTTTACAAATACTTGGAAATCTTCTATTTTATTGAATGCTCATACTTTCCCCTTGAAGTATATAGTCAGTTTTGATGGATAGGTAATCCTTGGTTGAAGACCCAATTCTCTTGCCTTTATGAATGTCATATTCCAAGCCTTGAGGTCCTTTAGTGTGGGAGCTGCCATATCTTGTGTGATCCTGATTGGTGCTCCTTGATATCTGAATTGTCTCTTTTTGGCTTCTTGTAAAATTTTCTCCTTAGCTTAGAAGCTTGGCAATTACATTCCTGGGAGTTGTCTTTTGAGGATTGAGTTTTGAGGGTGTTTTATGAACTCTTTCAATGTCTATTCTGTCCCCTTGTTCAAGAACATCAGGGCAGTTTTCTTGGATGATTTCTTGTAGTATGATGTCAAGATTTCTGTTTATTTCTGGGTTTTCAGGTAGACCAAGGATTCTCAAATTGTCTCTTTGTGATCGGTTTTCCTGATCTGTCATCTTGTCAGTGAGATATTTTATGTTTTCTTCTATCTTATTAGTCTTTTGACTTTGCTTTATTAATTCTTGCTGTTTTGCAAGATCATTGGCTTCCAATTGCCTAATTCTGGTCTTTAAAGACTGTTTTTTTCTTTTTGGTTTGGTTTATCCTGCTTTTTGTGGCTTCCAGCTATTTTTCCAATTGGGAGTTCATGTCCTTTAAACTGTTATTTTCTTTTTGAACTATTTCCCACTTTTCTTGCCAGAAGGCTTCCATCTTTTTGATAAACTCCTATTTAAATTCTTGAAGAGCTTGTGGACAATTTCCATTTGGGGGAAAGGTTTTTGGTACATTTATTAGCATTTCCTTTTCTATTTCCTCTGTAGCCTGTGTTTTTCCTCCATAAACATTATCCGGGGTCAAACCCTTCTTCTTGTTTTTCTTGATTTTGGGAAATTCTTATTTCTGGGCACTGTTTGCCATCACTATGGTGGTTTTTCCTTCCTTTTCCAGTCAGAAATCTGAGTGAGATGGGCAGACTCTCTGTGTATGGAGCTAAGGAGCAAGGATTTTGCCTGAGGCCAGCTCTCGAATCTCTGCAGCTTCTACTGTTTGCTTCCCTTCTCTGTGCTATCTCCCTGTGAGTGCCCAAGGTCTGTGTTCCTCAGTTTGCTGGGCTTTAAGGTCTAGCTGCTCTCAGGGGTAGGTCTTTGGTGGTCTTGTCATTTGCCAAGGACCTAGAGGTGCCCCTCACTCACTATACAGGTGGCCCTTGCTCACTCACGGATTCTAGTGCATGCTGGCTCTGACTCTGTCTCCATAGGTGGGGTGGGGGAGGGTAGATCAGCTTGCATTTTTTTGGGAGATTATTCATCCCTTTATAGTGTAGAAATGCCCAAATCCTATGTACCTTCAATACTGCGCCCTAGTGTAGAGACTCTTCGTTCATATGAATTTTTTTTTGTTTTGTCTTTTGAGGTAGACTGTATCTATAGGTACTGAGGAGAGGAAGAGTCCTGCATCTAGACTGCTGCCATGTTTACCCAGAAGTCCATCAGCCAGCTTTTTCATTTGAAAAGGAGGGATTTGGACTAGATGGCCTCTGAGCCTTTCCAACCCAACAGAAAGGATCCTATTTTGAAAGTAGCTTTTGGGGCAGCTAGGTGGCACAGTGGATAGGGGCCTGAGGTGGAGAAGATTCCTCTCCCCAAGTTCAAATCTGGTCTTAGATACTTACTAACTGTGTGATCCTGGGCAAGTCACTTTACACTGTTTGCCTCAGTTTCCACATCTGTCAAATGAGCTAGAGAAGGAAATGGCAAACCAATTCTGTATTTCTGCCAAGAAGACCCCAAATGGAGTTATAGAGTCAGACACAACCGGAATGACTGAAGGGGACAGTTAGGTGGTGGTTCAGTGGCTAGAGAGCCAGACCTGGAGACAGGAGAGCCTGGGTTCACATCTAGAAAAATGCTGAAGGGGGAAGGTGAGTGGCTCAGTGGATAAAAAGTCAAGCCTGAAAATTGGAGGTGCTGGGCTCACATCTGGACACTTCCTGGCTATGTATCCTTGGACAAGTCACTTGACCTCCATGGCCTAGCCCCTACCTCTCTTCTGCCTTAGAATCATAGTATTGATTCTAGACAGAAAGTAAGAGTTTAAAAAATGACTAAAGGCTGAATTACATGCCAGGCCACACTCTAGAGAGACAAACCCCAAAGTCAGTATGTTCCTGCCCTCAAGAAGCTCATGTTTCCACCAGGGAAATACAACACATTCACAGGAAAGCAAATATAGATTATATACAAATATATTATGCATCTACTATTATATATTATTATAAAATTATGTTATATATTATGTACAATATAATATATATGTATATAAATGAATACATGGTAATTGATTGGGGCACTAATAACTAAGGAAATCAGAAAAAAACTGTAGGAGGTGGCCCTTGAACAGAGCCTAGAGAGAACAAATGGTTTCAAGAGCAGGAAGTGAGGAGGGCAGAATGTAAAAAAAATAGAGATGATAAGATCTGGTAATTTAATATTAGACATTCCTATGAGTGAGTGTGAAGAGTCAACTATGGCAATGTGGTTGAGAATATGGATGACTTGGAGGGTTGTAGGGCCCTCAACAGCAACTTGGGAGTTTGGGAAATAGGAGGGTCTGGGGGGAAAGACAGTGAGTTCTATTTTGGACACACTGAGTTTGAGATGTATATGGGATGTCCATTTCAAGATGCTGAAAAGGAGCTCAGGAGACAGACTAGGGCTGGGTATATAGACTTAGGAGTTAAGTGCAAAGAAATTTGAAAACACATGGGAATGAGATCTTATAGTAAGAGGGGACAGCTAGGTGGCAGCTAGGTGACTCAGTGGATTGAGAGCCAGGCCTGGAGATTGGAGGTCCTGGGGTCATATCTAGCCTTAGATATTTTCTAGTTGTGTGACCCTGGGCAAGTCACTTAATCCCCATTGCCTAACCGTTATGACTCTTCTTTCTTGGAACCAATACATAGTTTTGATTCTAAGACAGAAGGTAAGGATTTTTTTTTGGGGGGGGAAGAAGATGTAGAGAATTTAGAAGAGGTCCAAGGACAAAGTCTTAACTAACTAAGTAGTTATCTAGCTATCTAACTAACTAACTGACTGACGTTGGTTAGTGGGTGTGATATGAATGAAATCCAGCAAAAAGCCTGAGGAGGGTTCAATAGGTGGTAGGAGAACTAAGAGATTAATGTCAAGAAAACCTTGGACAGAGAGAATATCTGGGAGGAGAGGAGGTGGTCAGCGGGGTCAGTTGCTGGAGAGAAGTCAAGAAGGAGGAGGATTGAGAATCAGTCCCTTCCCATTTGAAATGCAGGATCCCATGCAAATCACGCTGTTTGGCTATACTCGGAAGCTTCCCATCTCCTACCTAGTCACCTGCCCCTTGGACCTAGGAGATTCTTCTTGCATAGTTCTTAGGATTACAAACTGTGAAGTAAGTCAACTGGGGCTGGAAAACAGGGAAACATCAAGTCACCCAACTCTGCAAATCAGCTAAATGAAATCACAAGCAAAGTAGGAGCTTGGCTGCTCTCTCCCCTGTGGGATTAAGCCTTATCTCTCCACTCCAGTTCTCCTGGCTCCTCTTTTCCAGATAGAGCTGTCAAACCCAGCATTGTTCTTTGGCCAGGGATTTTTTTTTTTTTGGTATAATGTTACGCCTACATTAAGTCTCTCTCTCTCTTTTTAGGTGAAAAACCCAAGCCATTTCAATTTGATAAGTCCACCTGCTCCTATAAACTGTGGGAATTTTCAACTCTGCTGAGAACAGATGTGGTTGTTAAGAAAATCAGTTCTAATCAGCCCATAATCCTAGTTTTCTCTTCAGGACTTGAAGCTTGGAGGGTGTTCAATAAATGCTAAATGATTAACCAAAGGGGATCATTTAAGGGGAAAAAAGGAAGGAAGAAAAGTAAAGAGAGCTGTCATGGAGCTATACCATAAAGTTGTTAGCATCCATATTGAACTCCAAGCCAATTCCTTGGAGAGATCACTTTGAGCCTTCTGGGTAAGTTTCTGTAAAGGCTGGATGCTCTTGAGGATAACTGGGTGTGGGACAGCATGTCAGGAGGACATGACAGGTCCAGGACACCTCTGGAGGTGGGAGGTAGGGTGGCTAGAATTCCTGGACAAGTAGCATCTGCTGAAGTTGGGGATCTTAGGCAAAGGGGGGATCCTCAGTTAAGGATGTCACACAGGCATTTCTGGAGGTGGTAAGCCACCTCGCTTAGCAAAACTTCATTTGATAGAGTGGGATTTAACTTGGCATCATGGGATGGGAGACAGATGCTTTTCCGGGATCACGATGACACTCTGTCGAAGAGATTTCTCTCCCCTCATATTTTCGCTTGTGCTCATCAGTAGCAGTTGGTGCTGTTGCTAAATTGCTATGTGACTTTTGGCAAGTCATTTCTCTTTCTGAGCCTCAGTTAACTCAACTATGAAATGAAGGGGCTAAATTGGCTGACCTCGATGGCCCTTTCCAATAGTGATGCTCTGTTCTAAGAGACTTCACAACCTCAAACATTCTAAATTTTAGGGTTTCTTCCAACCCTGATGCTTTCTGTCTTAGGGTCCCCCTTGCCGAACTCTCCAAGGTTCTTTCTAGCTCTGATAATTTCTGCTCTAAGATCTCTTCTGGTTATAAAAATTCTATTTTCTAGAGGCTAGTTAGCCTTGCCATTTTATGTTCTGCCTTCCTTTCTTTTCAGGGGACAGAAAATCGACATGGCTCTCTGGCATGTAATATACACTCTGCCAAACCTCAGTGCTTCAGTCCTGGAACATGAAGTTTGGGCAGAGTAGTGTTCACCCCAAGCTTCAATAGCTATATCAGGCTAGTTACCAGCTGGCTGTGCCACTGCTCTCCAGACTTCCATAGCTAAATGGGGAGAGATCAAGCTGTTACCCCTTGGAGGAAAAGCTCCTTGCTTCAACTTGTAGGAGCTAATGCAAGGCAGACTTTCCAAACCTTTTGGAGAAAACGCTGTCCTTTGCTTTTCATCTTGCTGGGTTTTGAAAAAGGTCTAAGGTAATGTCTTAGCACTTTGGAAGATAACCTATTATAATAGCCTTCAGATTTTTCTCCTGTTTCTGGTCTTTCCTCTCAACCATCACACAGCTGCCAAAATAATCTTATTCAGACATAGATCTGACCACCCACTGCCCTGCTCAAGAAGTTCTAGTGGCTCCCCATTACTTCTAGCATAAAATACAAATACTCAAAAAGCTTAGGAAAAAAGGGGGATCCCTAACTGATTTCAGGAGGCAGTAACACACCACACATAGAAAAACTTTGGAGGAAAATGCAAGCTGCTACCATGGAAAAGGAGGAAAGTGCTTTTTGGGGATCATGAATTTGGGGCCAAATATTTGACCTGACATTGAAGGACTTCTATAAGCTGGGGCCACCATATCTACCTTCCTCATTCTCTCCTTTCCTCCTTTCCTTCCTTCCTTCCTTCCTTCCTTCCTTCCTTCCTTCCTTCCTTCCTTCCTTCCTTCCTTCCTTCCTTCCTTCCTTCTTTCTTTCTTTCTTTCTTTCTTTCTTTCTTTCTTTCTTTCTTTCTTTCTTTCTTTCTTTCTTTCTTTCTTTCTTTCTTTCTTTCTTTCTTTCTTTCTTTCTTTCTTTCTTTCTTTCTTTCTTTCTTTCTTTCTTTCTTTCTTTCTTTCTTTCTTTCTTTCTTTCTTTCTTTCTTTCTTTCTTTCTTTTTCTTTTCCTTCCTTCCTTCCTTCCTTCCTTCCTTCCTTCCTTCCTTCCTTCCTTCCTTCCTTCCTTCCTTCCTTCCTTCCTTCCTTCCTTCCTTCCTTCCTTCCTTCCTTCCTTCTTCCCTCACTCCCTCCTTTTTCTTTCTCTTTACCTTCTGTTCTAGAATTGATATGAAGGTAGAAGAGTGGTAAGGATTAGGCAATTGGGGTTAAGTGCCTTGTTCAGGGTTACATAGATAGGAAGTGTCTGAGGCCACATTTGAACTCAGGACTTCTTGTATCCAGGTCTGGCTCTTTATTCACTATTTTACCTAGCTGCCCCAACCACAGCTTTTGTATTTTCCATAACTGTTTCTCACATTCTACCTTACAACTAAATTGGATTTGGAGCTATTGCTCAAGCTGTTCTCCCATCTCCTGCCTTCATGCACCATGCCACCCCCCAGAATCTAGCCCATGCTAGGAACATAATCTCTCCTCAGCTCTACCTCCATGATGAAATCCTCTTACTTCAAGCTCAGCTTAGCTCATCCTTCCTTGATCCCATTCCCTCTCACCATTCATCTGAAAGTTTTCTGTCTCTCCTCCTCATTTTTTCCCAGAGTATTTTGCTTGGGTCAGTCCTTTGCCCCAACCACCCACTACCTTGTCTCCACTTATTATTTTAAAAATGTAAACCCTCTCTTTTTGTCTTAATAACAATTCTAAGACAGAAAGGCAAAGACTAGATAAACAGGGTTTAGTAACTTGCCCAGTGTCACACAGCTTGGAAGTGTCTGAGGCCAGATTTGAACTCAGGTTCTTCTGATTCCAGGTCTAGAGCTCTATCCACCACACCACACCACACCACACCACTTAACTGCCCCCTACCATACATCTTTGTGGACATGCCATATCAATCACAATAGACTTCGGTCTGTAGGATTGAGAAGTTGCAATTGTGATTTCTCTCCCAACTCCACTGGAGAGTTGGACCACCATTTCTACCAAAAGGTTCTAGGAGAGGACTTTTCCATGTTTCAGATTTGCACTGAAAAGTAAAATGTTTTTGCATAAAAAAATGGAACCTCCCTCTTTTATCATGCTCTAACCTCATATGAGTAGAGAACTTATGTATGGAAATTATGGAAAAGTGTAGAAAGCACGGAAATTCTCTCCACCCATGAAGCCTGGCAACTTGTCTGTAACCAACGGTCTCAGAGCATTGCCTCGAGGGAGCATGAGTGCTGAGATATTTGGGGATGGGAAATAGAAGGCAGAGAGCCTTGTCCAAGGTCACACCACTATGAAGTGGCAAAGGGAAGACTCTTGGGTAGAGCTGAGGAAGGCTGGGCTGTTCAGAAACAATCCCACAGCCTCTTGGCCCAAAGATCAAGGTAGGGCTCCTATCACAATCTCCTTGGGAATAGCACCTCTTCCAGAAACACTGCTGTGGGTCTAGGCTGCAATAGATCTTTGAAGACTCCTAAGGCGATAATGAGGCATACTATAGCCTCCAACAAATCTGAATACTTCCTCTTTGATGGCAACAAAGTGAGTCTAAAGAACGTGAGAAGGGGTAGCTAGGTGGCACAGTGGATACAGCACCAGGCTTCAAGTTGAGAGGACCTGAGTTCAAATCTAGTTTCAGATACTTTCTAGCTGTGTGACCCTGGACAAGTCACTTAACCCCCGTTGCCTAGCCCTTGCCATTCTTCTATCTTAGAATTGATACTAAGACAGAAGATAAGGGTTTCAAAAAGAAAGAATTTGAGGGTGCAAATTCAAATATTGGCTGGGCTCTTACCACCGGTGTAAACTTGGGTAGATTGCCTAACTTCTGTGAGCTTTGTCATCTGTAAGAGGAAGGGGTTGGGCTTAATGATCTCTAAGACCACTGCCCGGGGACAAGGTCACTGATGGAAGCTCTTTCACTGGCTACGCGTTGGCAGCCTCCTAGAAGCCAGGCTACAGATGGGAATCACCACTTAGCGCCTTGCCTGAAACGTATTCTTTTCCTTGGAGGGGTAGGCATGCAGTTTAATTCGAACAAGCATAAATATCAGTGCTGAGGCATAATTAGGACTAATCAAATCATCAGTATATCAGCTCACACTTATTACAAATGAAGTCGTCCAGTCCCACGTTCTTAGCTGCTCATTTGGCCGGTAACCTGTTCCTGATAATTACAGACTATTACAGTATCACTCTGCATTCATTAGGATTTGAATCAGAACTCGGAAATATCAGGCCATTTTTTCAGCTGTGGCTGTTGGGGCGGGGTGTTGGGAGTTGAAGGCTGAGATTTAATCCTCTCTCCCTGAAAGTCTGCCAGGCTACAGTGGTTTTGCCAGGCAGAGTGGAAGGGCTTGAGATATATGCGTTAGTGGCGAGGGCCTTGGCAGCCTGGAGAACCCAGTGGTGGTAGCGGACGTGAGCCAGGATCCTACGTGGTGTCATAAAGCATTTTATAACTGATCGGGAAAAGTGGGATCCTTGAAACTAAAACAATAAAGGAGGCCAGGCAGAGCTCGCTGCAGGGTTTTGTCTCAGAGCTTTCTTCTAAGGGGAAAATGATTTCTACGCTAAGGAGTTATAGTGACTGTTTATGTTTGGGGTTATAAATACAAACATGGCAGAGCTCGTACGGCTTGTTTTTAATGGGAGGTCTTGCTCTCCTCCCAAATGATGTACCGGTTTGACTTCCTCAATGGCTACACAGCTCTGGGGAACTTCACTATCCAGTTGCCACAATGGCACGGGTCCGAAATGCTAATACTGAAGAATGGGTTGAGATTTCCACACCACTGGGGCTCAAAAAGGAAAGAAAACACTATCAGCAAATATTTCCTGAGCATTCACAAAAATAATTAATAAAACCTGAGTCTACTTATTTATCTATTTGTGTTATTTAAATATTATAATATACCTATAATATAGCTATATTATCTATTTACATATTTATGAGGCAAGAAAAACTAGCTGGTTATTCTCTTTTATTATTCTCGTTGATGTCTTTTGTTTTTATTTTATTTTATTTAAACCCTTACCTTCCACTTTAGTATCAATACTGTGTATTGGTTGTAAGGTAGAAGAGTGGTAAGGGCTAGTCAATGGAGGCCAAGGGACTTGCCCAGGGTCACCCAGCTAGGAAGTATCTGAAGACAGATTTGAACCCAGGACCCCCCATCTCTGGGTCTGGCTTTCAATCCACTGAGCTATCCAGCTGCCCCCTCTTTTTTTTTAACCCTTACCACCTGTCTTAGAATCAATACTGTGTATTGGTTCCAAGGCAGAAAAGTGGTAAGGGCTAGGCAATGGGGTGAAGTGACTTGTCCAGGGTCACACAGCTGGGAAGTGTCTGAGGCCAGATTTGAACCTAGGATCTCCCATCTCTAGAAGACCTTCATTTCCTAATATGTCCTTACCCCTCTGCTACCCAGCTATCCCTTGGAGTGTAGGATAGTAGATTTGAATAAGAGAAACTGTCTTTGAATCTTATTACACAAATGAACTTGGACAAGCTTCCTTGTCCCTCAGCTCCTCACCTGTAAAGGGAGAGACTTGGACAAAGTCATCTATGATATTCCAGTTCATCTGTGATCTCATGACTGTAGGGCTTCTGAGATCCTTCCAGGGTTAAAGGAATGATCTCTGAGCTCATGGTTAAAAAGAAAGAGAAAAATGACAGCTTGGCAAGAGCACAAATCAAGCCTGGCAGCATGTATGTTATTCTGCAATGACAGTCCCCCACCTCTGCAAAGTTAGAAAGAAGATATCGATGATCTTTTTGCTTGTTTGTTTGTTTGTTTTTAATTCTCACAGCCTTCAACTAGCCATGATTGAGAACCAAAGAGGACTCCCATGTAGAAGTATCAAAACTGCAGGTCACCCAGAGGCATGTGGTGGGTATGAGCAGGGCAATGTGTTACCAACAATGTGAGAAGTAGCATCAGATACATCATCATGGATGTGTATGATTAGAAATGAAGGTGGGGGGGCAGCTGGGTGGCTCAGTGGATGGGGAGCCAGGCCTAGAGATGGGAGGTCCTAGGTTCAAATCTGGCCTCAGACACTTCCCAGCTGCGTGACCCTGGACAAGTCACTTAATCCCCATTCTCTAGCCCTTACCTCTCTTCTGCCTTAGAACCAATACACAGTATTGATTCTAAGATGGATGGTAAGGGTTTAAAAAAATGAAGGTGGGCCAATTATGACAGATGGAGAGCCCAAGGACCATGTTGGCATCCATGAAATGTTAGAAGAACCAATGCCTAGTATATTGGGCAAGGACCTCTTTGAGGGATTTAGGGAAAGTGTTTGGCAAGGAATCATCCAGGAAGAGAAGGTGAGTGGGTGGATTCCTGGCCATCAGTGTCACATCTTGCAAATGGGAAGTCCCCACAGAAATGGATCCTAGATCTAGAACAGTAAAGGCCCTTAGAGGCCATCTAGTCCAAAGCCTAGAAAGCTCAAATGAATCACCCTAGGTCACACAAGGAGTGAGAGACAATGGAAGCACTCCTGCTCCTCTGACTTCTTCCATGGACCCTAGGACCTCTCCCCCTAAAGCCTCTTATTCATTGTATAAGGATGCTCATTTCTGTAGTGCTTTACAAAGGGATTTCCTGGTAGTCTAGAGCAGGCATTAACCTGGGGCCCATGGGCTTGTGGCTTAAAAAGAAGAGTTGGATCGCTCTCTCAGTATAATTGACCTCCTTAGTGATCTCAGGTATTTGACTCTAAGTATTTAAAAACCTGATTCGGAGAAGGATCCTCAGACCCACAAAAGGTTAAGAAACTGCACCTTAGGTGATGGAAGTATCATTTTCTCCAATTAGCTTCATCCTTGAACATGGAGGACATCATTATTCATCTTTATTGTGCTCTGTTTCCCATCTCTTCCCCTCATCTTCCCATCTCCCCATTCAGATTTTATGAGATTGGGTTGCTTTCCTTGCCCATCACTACCTCAGCTATTGGTCTTGGCCCTGTCCTCTTGTGAGCCCTTTGTGTACTGCATTAAAAGACTGTCTTTCAATTCTTGGCTCGTTCATTTGTAATGTGTGACCACTAAGAAATTACTTCATCTCTCTCCTCAGTTTCCTCATATGTAAAATGGGGAAAATAATGCCAGCCCTACTCTGTCATTCAGTTCTGGAGTCTCAGGCAACATAGATGGATCACTTCAGATTTCCAGAAAGCCTACCAACCACTATTGAAATATTAACACTGGGGGCAGCTGGGTGGCTCAGTGGATGGAGAGCCAGGCCCAGAGATGGGAGGTCCTGGGTTCAAATATGACTTCAGACACTTTCTAGCTGGATGACTCTGGGTAAATAACTTAACTCCCACTTCTTAGCCCTCACTATTCTTCTGCCTTGGAACCAATACACAGTATTGATTCCAAGACAGAAGCTAAGGGTTTTAAAAAAAAGAAATAGTAACAGTAATAGTAATAGAGTACTTTCAAGTTTGCAAATATCTCATTTTCTCTACCCCAAATCCCTGGGAAGTAGATGCTATCATTATTCCCATTTTGCAGATAAAGAAATGGAGGCAGAGAGTATTTAAGTGACTTTTTCAGTTAGTATCAAAGGCTAGAGTTCAATTTAGGTCTCCCACCTTCTGTCTTTCGCTTCTCAAGACTGAGAGCAACCAACTCCTCTACCAGTCAGAGTCTTCCCCTCCTCAAGACTCCAATATCCTGGGGCCCCTCCCCTATTGAGGTAATCAGTTTCACCCATTCTTCAGCCTGGCACTTTTTCTTTAGTGCCAACCTCTGTCACAGTCCAATGCACTATCCCACAAGCCACCTGGCTGCTTCTAATAGTAAAACTCACAGAAAGGGAAACAAGGAAATAAATACATCTACTCTATGGTGACCCTTCTCTGACTTAGGGGAGTTCAGTCATACACACACACACACACACAATCTAAGAGTAGATTGATTGTGAAAGGTTTATTATGTCTGATCCCCACTTCTAGACTGGAAGCTCCTTGAAGTCAAGGGCTAGGTCTTCTTTAAACTCTGGAGATCCCAAGTATTGCTTGGCACCCTTGTCCATGCAGTGGGTTCCAGAAGAACGTTCCACCAGGTGAAGGAATGAAGCAGTGAGTAGTATACAGCCCATTTCCCATTTTTAAAACTATGTCACATGTCAGGTGCTTTAAAGTAGAGGGGCCCACTGACAGATAAAAGGAGTTCGCTTTATTACAAGATTAATTCTAGCAATGAATCACTGGAGTATGCATCAGACAAAATAATAAGAGCAGACGTTATGGTAATTATTTCTTCCTTCCCCGAGCTGAGAAAGGGGAAAAAAAACCTGCCACCCCAGATGTTAAGTAACTCCAAAATCCCTCTTTAATTAAGTGTGTAATCTCAGGGCAGCACACAGAGAATAGTGCTTCTTTTGAGTGGGGGTGTATGTGTGTTTTCATGTGGAAGCACAGGTTTGGGGGACACAGCTTTGCTTGAAAAAGGAAATGGAAGATTCGTTCAGGAAAGGAATTTCTCGAGGGGCCATTCTGAGATGGGGCAGGTCAGTCGGTGAGCAGTAGAAGGAGTAAAAGAAAGCATTTCTTGGGGCAATTTCAAAATTGAGATTCCCTTGTGGAGGAGTCCAGGACTGCCTCATTATCTGCTTCTTCAGTGTTACAATCTACAAAATGCCTAGTTTCATAGAACCTGGGAACTAAAGGGGAAAGCGATCGTCTCAGGGACAGACCCCTAGTCTTGGCAGGAGAGGGCCTGTGCTTGAGGCTATACTTATCAAGAGTATGGCTATGGGCAAGCTTCTTCAACTCTCTGAGCCTCAGTTTCCCTGTCTGTAAAAATAGGAATAATAAAGCTTTTACTATCTACTTTGAGGTCTTATTGCAGGGAAAGCATTGTGTAAACCTTGAAGCACTCAAGGAAAGGTAGCTATTGTAATTTTAATAATAATTACCAAAAATAATGGGCCACTAGGTGGTACAGTGGATAGAGTATTAGGCCTGGAGTTGGGAAGACCTGAGTTCAAATCTAGCCTCCGACCCTGAAGCGAGTCACTTAACCAGTTTGTCTTAGTTTCCTCATCTATAAAGTGAGCTGGAAATGGAACCATTCTAATGTCTTTGCCAAAAGAGTCCCAAATGGGGTCACAAGGAGTCAGACAAGACTGAAATGACTGAACAACATCAACAGGGCACTGAGAGGCAATGAGACTTGCTCAGAGTCACGCAGTCAGTATAAGTCAGAGGTTAAGTCCTGAAGCCAGGTCTTCTTGACTCCAAGGCCAGCTCTCCAACCACTGGCTGCTTTCCATGAATACAAAGAATGAAGCCACCTGTAATGCAATATTCAAACAACCACAGGCTGGCAGTCCGTGCAGGGAATTGCAATTCAGGTTTTGCCTTTCCTTGTATCTCCAGTATTTAGCTCTGTGCCTGGCCCATAGTAACTGCTTGATGCCTCACTGAGACTTAGGTAGGACTATTTGGACCCCTGAGGTCCCTTCCAGCTCTGAGACTCTTTGAGTCAGTAGGTGGTATGGAGCCAGAAGCCCCAGAACCAGCAAGGAGAAAAGAAAAACCAAGATGAAGCTTTGGCTGCTAAAAATGCCTAATGCCTAGCAGGAAACTCAGAGTCATGCTAAAGAAACATCTTTTCTTCTTCCTGAGTCATTCCCCCACTCCTCCCATCGGTCTCTATGGGTAATCATCAATCTGGTGACAGCCATCAATCTGGGTGACACCCAAGTAGGGCTTCTGGGTTGGCTGGGGCAGCCCAAAGAGTGGGGTGCTGGTATTCCCTGAAGTGGTGGAAAGATGACTGGCCACTCCCCAGCTCTGAGACTCTGGGAGCCCAGAAAAGACAGGAGCATTTTCAGCCCTTTTCATTAGAGGCTACCATCAGAGGAATGCAGAGGATGAGAGAGGTGTGGGAAGTTCCATGACCTTACCCCTGCCCCCCATCTAGAGAATGGTTGCTAATGAAGTCTAGTCCAATCAAGTACTCAATCAACAAGCTTTCATTAAGCACCTACTGTGTGCCAATGCTTCTATTGAGTACTGGGGATATAAAAATAAAAAATGGAATACTCCCTGTCCCCAAGGAGCTTAGTCTATGAGGATGAACAGCATGTATATCAGCTGGTACCTACATTCAACCACAGAGCATCCTGGAAGATCCAGGGGATGGAACATTGGATAGGTAGATGGATATCTTTTCTGTGCTCCCAACATTGGCCACTGCTGCTACTGGTCATTTTCATCGTCGTCATCGTTGTCATCGTCGTCGTTATCATCATCTTCTTCCTCTTCCTCTTCCTCTTCCTCTTCCTCTTCCTCTTCTTCTTCTTCTTCTTCTTCTTCTTCTTCTTCTTCTTCTTCTTCTTCTTCTTCTTCTTCTTCTTCTACTACTACTACTATTACTTCTTCTTCTTCTTCTTCTTCTTCTTCTTCTTCTTCTTCTTCTTCTTCTTCTTCTTCTTCTTCTTCTTCTTCTTCTTCACCCTTACCTTCTGTCTTAGAATCAATACAAATATTGGTAAGGACTGGGCAATTGGGGTTAAGTGACTTGCCCAAGGTTACACAGCTATGAAGTATCTGAGGTCATATTTGAACCCAGGACCTCCTGTCTCCAGGCTTAGCTCTATCCACATAAAATTCTCATTAGCTTCCTTCTTCAGGTCAAAGATCTTTTGGAAAAAATGCTAAGGAGTGCCTTATATGAGAAAAAAGATGTTGAATGATCAACCTGAGGTTATCTCTCCTCTTACCGTCCCTCAAACCCATGTCTTCTTAGCAGAGTTGTTGTATCTTTCCCCAAAGAGAAAAATTAAAATTATAAAAAGTTAGAGGTAGGAGGGGCCTTAGAACACAGAATATCATAATTGTTAGGGTTCTTAGAAGACAGAATGTCAGAGCTGGGATGTAAAAGCTTAGAACATAGACTATCAGAATTAGCAAGACCCTTAGATCAGAGAATGTCAGAACAGTCCTCAGAACACAGAATATTAGAGCTTGGAAGAGCCTTAGAGCAGAGACTGTCAAGGCTGAGAAAGGGCATAGAACACAGAATGTCATAATGGCTAGGGTTCTTAGAACATAGAATGTCAGAGCTGGAATGTGAAAGCTTAGAATATAGAATGTTAGAGCTTGGAGGAGCCTGAGAGTAGAGACTGTCAGGGTTAGGGAAGGGCATAGAACATAGAAGGTCATAATGGCTAGGGTTATTAGAACATAGAATGTCAGGGCTGGAATGTGAAAGCTTAGAACACAGGATATTAGAGCTTGGAAGAGCCTTAGAGCAGAGACTGTCAAGGCTGAGAAAGGGCATAGAACACAGAATGTCATAATGGCTAGGGTTCTTAGAACACAGAATGTCAGAGCTGGAATGAGAAAGCTTAGGATGTAGAATATCAGAGTTGGGCTGCCTGAGCTTAGAACATAATAAGAAGGTCAGCGTTTGGAGAGCCCTTAGGACACAAAATGTCAGAGCTGGGAGGGATCTTTAGAATATTGCATGCCACAAGTGGAAGGTTCCTAAAAACAATATTAAAAGACTCTAAAGTGCCACACAGTGGGAAAATCAGTGGAATTGTTATCCAGGGTCCTATGTTCTAACTCCATTTCTACAACTTGCCGCCTGTCACACTGAGCAAATCTCCCTCCCCTCTCTCTGGATCTCAGCATACTCCTTTATACAGTGAGGTACCTTGACTTACTGACCCCTTAACAATCCTTCTAGTTCCAAAGCTATGATCGGAGAACACAATCTCCCAGAATTCAGAGGGATGCTGGAGTAGTATGTGATGAGAGCTCAATGAGACCTCCTTCAGTGATCATTCACTAGCCCATCCAATCCCTTTCTTTCTTCAGATAAAGAAACGACTTGCTATGGGGGAAATCACAGATCTAGGAAGTTGCTGAGCTTGACCTGCCGGGCAGGTGTTCTGTCTGTGTCCTAGTCCAGAGCTTTTATGCTGATTTCAATCGTGAAAGTGCCATGCTTGGTTTCTTACCTAGAGTATGGAGCCCTCATGTGTGGATACTGAAAGGCACTCAGATTTCTGGCATACCCATCTTAAGCTTTTCCCTCTTTTCCTTTTCTTGCATCGTTCTTTGGTGGAAGGGAGTAGGCTGAGATGATCGCTGAAGTAAGATTCACCGGTGCTTTCAGTTCTAGTTTCTGTTATCGAAATTTACACTCTCACACCATGTTCTAACTGCAAGCTATGGCATTCTCTATCATGCATGTTTTGCCAAGGAGCAGTGAAGGAAGGGGATAGCTGGGAGCCATGCAGTGCCACCACATATCAACATGAAGGGAAAAGCTCTTTGCTCCTCTAAGGCCCCCCCCTTCCACTTTTAGAGCAGAATTAAAAGTCTTTCCATGATGGCTATATGGCCATTTAAACAGCCTGCCTCACTGGGGCCAGCCAACTGGATAGATTTTTCTGTTAATACCTGCAATTCCTTAATCAAAAAGTCAATGAGAGTCATAAAACAGGAGAGCTGAGTGTCCTTGGAAGAGCAAGAAAAGTTATCAAAATATCACGGTTTGGACAAATATAGCTTCTTTTATAGTGTCTCTCTCTAATAGCAAACTGTAAAACAGTCTTTTCTGAGTGGGGGAGAGAAAGAATTCCTCCTCTCAAATGGTAATAAATCACCTACCACCCAGCGGCCAGGGGAAATTGATTTTTCTCCCACTCCCTGAGAGTGCTGCACTATGGGGACCCCGGGCAGGATACACTCCCAGTGACAAGCTTCAGCATGGCCACATCAATTACCAAAATAAGAAATGTCAGGACTCTTCTCGGTAATTTCATGAAATCCATCCTCCCTACGACCATCATATCACTCCCCTTCATCCCATCCATGTTAAAGCCAAACTGGAATAACAGTGGTTTGCCAAGCTCTGTACTCTGTCTCTCCTCTGTGAACAACCATAGACTCTTTCAGCCATGCTTAGGATGCCTGTGAACTCTCAGCTTCCTTTGAGGTTCAACTCAAATGCTGCATCCCCAGAGAATGTTTCCCTGGTCTCCCCAGTCGTGAGAATTCATTTTGTTCTTACACTAGCCTGTCATTTGTACAGGTACTGTTGCCAACCAACTCTTAGCCCAACAGGTAGAGTGCAAGCTCCTTGATTGAATGCACTATGTATTTTATTTAATAAATATTTGGGCAGTTAAATTAGCTGAATTGAATCATCCTGGATATTGCTCTTTCCCCCTCTTCATTTTTTATAACTAAAGGCCAAGAGGTCTTGGTTTCCCTTAAGGGTATATTTAGGTTCTAGTTTCTTCTACATTGTAGCCATTACCCCCATGTTTTCCTGCCTTCTCCCTTCCCTCCACCTTGGACTCTTGGGCTCCATTCCTGGAGTTCTAGGATCTGAGAGGTGTGATTTATATTTATCTTGGCCAGAATCAGGTATCCATACCACTTACTGGCTCCCTCTACACCATACCCCAATCAGTATACACCCTTCTTCTACTCCTTTTAAATTGTCCTTTTGGGTTGACTTCCCCCATTAATACCTTCATTAGAATGTAAGTTTCTTAAGGGTAGGAACAAATGTATCCCCAACACTTAACAGAGATTCCTTCCTTCCTTCCTTCCTTCCTTCCTTCCTTCCTTCCTTCCTTCCTTCCTTCCTTCCTTCCTTCCTTCCTTCCTTCCTTCCTTCCTTCCTTCCTTCCTTCCTTCTTCCCTCCCTCCCTTCCTTCCTCCCTCCTTTCTTCCTTTCTTCCCTTCCCCATCTAGGCAACTAGACAACATAGTGGATGGAGTACAGGACGTGGAGACACAAAGATGAAAGTTCAAATCCAGCATCAGACATTTACCACCTGTTTGACCAAGTTACTTAACTTCTGTTTGCCTCAGTTTCCTCATCTATAAAATGGGGGAAATAATAGAATAGCACCTATTTCCCAGGATTATTGCAAAGATAAAATGAATTTAACATTGTAAAGTGAATTGCAAATCTATTTCACTGTATAGGGTCTCTTGATACTTCCAACCACTAGGATTTTCCACCACTTTTATGTCTCCTTGTATCTATATATATGATTGCTCCTTTTGTCACCTTTGCTGAATCTTCTTCCAGATTATTCCTTGTAACAATAGTTGAATCTCGAGATTCTGTCCTGGGTGGTCTTCACCCTCCAGACCCCTTCACTTGGCAATCCCATCACCTCCCATGAATTAAGTGACCACCTCTACATGGATGAGTCTCAAATCGACACCTCCTGGCCCCAGTCTCTGCTGATTTTCAGACTCTCATCTCCATCTGGCCAACTGCTTCTTAGCAACCTCTAATGGATGTCCAGTAGACATCTTAAATTCAACATGTCCCAAACTGAACTCTATGTTTCTCCCCAATTCCCTGCCATCAATCTTCCTTATTACTGTAGAGGGCAATGCCATCCACCCAGGATTCAAGCCCCAGGCTTCAGGCTCCACCTACTTTGTTCTTTCCACCTTTAAGGAAGGGGGTGAGATATCTCTAAAGATAAATGTAATACAGATGAAAATAGGGTGAGTGCCTAAGGACAGAACAACTATTGGTTGAAATTTTAGGGAAAGCTGATGGGATATTTACCACTTTGGGGAATGGGGATATAAGAGAGAGGATTTGTTATTTGGACAGGGGGCTCATTCCAGGTTCTTTCCAGCTGAGGTTCTGTGAATCTGTATTCAACTCTTCATTCACCTCTTTTTCAGTCTTTTATTAAGTGCCTACTACCTGCAGGATGAAAGATAACATAATGTAGTGCATAGTATTGATAGACTTGAAGTCAGGAAGTCCTGGGTTCAAGTCTCTGATATTTACTAGTAGTTTGACTATGAGAAAATAATTTAACCTCCATGTCCTTTAAGGTAATTCTTTAGGATTTACAAGTGCTCAGCATAGTGCCTGGCATATAATAGGTGGTTAATAAATATTGTTTGATTAAGTGGGAGATGGATTGAGACCCAGTTTCCAACTAGTGGAGGGAATTTCCCAGCTTAAACAAATTACAGTATAAATGCTTAATGGGAACACATTATTCCATGAACACTAATAAGGGGAAGATCAATTTTTTGGTTAGGAGAAATCAGGGAAAACTTTCTGGAGGAGATGACCTTTTTGAAGAGCCATGTCTCATTTCCTCATACAGAGATAAAGTACAGGGAATACAGTCCAGCAGAGTCTGCTGGAAATGACAGTCTCTTCCTTTACTTTTGGGCACTTCTGGCCACTCACTGCAGGGAATTACACAACTTTCTGGCAGACCAAGCAGGTGCCGCGATTCTCCTTCTCCAGCTGCAATACATCAGAAATCTTAATGCATTCAATTAAACAGGGGAGAGGCCCCTACTAGATCTTTCCATAAAATGACAAACCGATTCCTCACACTTTGCCGGCAGAAATAGAAAAGGCTTATTTTATTTGGTTTTTATTTTCCCCTCTGATGTTGAAATTGAGCCAAGCCAGTTCTGATAAAGAGATCAATTGTTCTCCTTTCAGCAAACTCTTTAATGAAAGACACTGCAAACTGCTAATCTCCTCTCCAGCTCCACACTCTTATTCTGTTCAGCCTCAGAGGTTCCAAGATAGGGATCCTGAGGTCAAACAGTCCCGAGCCCTTGATTTGACACATAGGCCAACTGAGGCTCAGATGGGCAAGAGACTTGCTCGAAGGTGCATAGCTAGTAAGCACGAGAATTGGGATTCAAAGTCAGGTCAAAGGATCATAGAATTAGATCTGAATAAGACTTCATAGCTCAGGTAGTCCACTTTCCCCTTTTTATAGATGGGGAAACTAAGGTACAGAGAGGTAATGATTTGGCTGAGGCCACCTAGCTAACAACTGGCACAGTTGGGGTTCAGACTTCAGGCTGGATTATAAATCCAGGAATATCCCTATTCTATGATATTATATATTATTATTATATATATTATATATAATATAATATATGTAATATATATAATATAATATATAAAGTAATATATCTAATAGCACATAATGTTAGAATAGAGAAATATTATATATCTGCAATGTTATATAAATTTCAATTATATGCAATATATAGTAATATAATATATGTAATATATTATTATAATATAACATCATAATTAGAACAGCTGGCATTTATTCAGCACTTTATGGTTTGTAAAATGCTCTCCAAATGTTATTTCATTTGACCTTCACAATCTGCCTGGAAAGGGGGGCTGTTATTATCCCCATTTTAAAGATGAGGAAATGGAACAGATAGAGATTAAGTGACTTGCTCAGGGTCCCACAGCTAGTATTCCTGAGGCAGAATTTAAACTCAGTTCTTCCCATCTCCAAGTCTAGTGCTCTAGCCATTGTGTCACTGACTCGGACCTAGGACAAAAGGTCACAGGAATGAATGAAAAGCATTTTGGAAGCCATTACTGCATACTAGGGACTATGCCAAGGACTGCCCTCAAGGTGCTTACTTATAATCAGGAAAGACAATATATACAATTTCCCGCCACCTTCTAGCCAACCTCCGCCTGATTAAACAGGTTATAAAGTCCCACTGTCAGCTCATTGCTGCCTTTTACTGCTGAGTATAAAAAACTTTAATGAGAAATAAATTGATAAGGAATGCATTACCATGGGGAGATCTTAGCTGATAATTTGTGGACCCGAGTGCCACAGTTCATTTTTAAAGCCTAACCAAAAAGATGCTCCATGAATAATCATAGGTAAGTGGACGTGGCGTGTCAGTTACATAACGTGTCTGAAGGCGATGGACGAGAGAGCAGCCGGTGTTATAGCCTGCCATCCACAGGGCCATCTGGCTCAGAAAAAGATTCACAAATCAGAGAGAACGCAAATGCATTTATTAATCCCTTACTACATGCCAGCCACTGTGCTAAGAGCTGGAGATAGAAGTACAATCAAGCAAGGCTGGTTCTGCCCTTGGACAGCTTACATTCTAAGAGGGAGAGATGACACACATCCATAGGAATGGTGACCAGAGAGAGTAGAGCATACAGGGAAATTCAGAGTCAGTGGTGACTGGAGAGAGTAGAGCACTGATTGGCAATTTCTTTTTAAGAAAGGGAGTGCTGGTTTAATGACTGTTCTCAGGTCTAAAACTGGAAAATGGGCTTCTGGGAATGGGATTCATGGGGTGGCATGGCATGCGGGTACCTGGGATATGGGGTGGTAGCCAGCAACTGAACAAGGTAAAGGGATATGCTCATTCATGAGAACCCACAGAGTGGGGCCTTTAATTCTAGAGTGATGTGGAAGCTCCAGAAGGAGCCTCAAAGAGAGGAATGTAAGATGTGAGAGCTGGACCATGGTCTGGATAAAAGGATATTGGATTGGGAGTAAGAGCATCTAGGTTCTAGTCTAGACTCATTCACTCACTGTGTGAACTCAAGGAGTTGATTGCCTCTCTTCTAGGCACATTTCCTCAATTGTTCAATAAAGAAATTGGACTAGATGAATGCTTCACTCCTTTTTGGCTTTAACATTCTGTTCTTGGGTCCTTCCAAGACCCTATTCCCAGCTCTGACATTCTCTGTTCTAAGTCTTCTCCCAGCTCTGACATTCTGGGTTCTAAGGACTCTCCCAGCTCTGACATTCTGTGTTCTAAGGTCTCTCCCAGCTCTGACATTCCCTGTTCTAAGATCTCTCCCAGCTCTGACATTCTGTTTTAATGTCTCTCCCAGCTCTGACATTCTCTCTTCTAAGGTATCTCCCAGATCTGACATTCTTTGTTCTAAGACCTCTCCCAGCTCTGACATTCTGGGTTCTAAGGTCTCTCCCAGCTCTGACATTCTGGGTTCTAAGGACTCTCCCAGCTCTGACATTCCCTGTTCTAAGATCTCTCCCAGCTCTGACATTCTGTTTTAATGTCTCTCCCAGCTCTGACATTCTCTCTTCTAAGGTATCTCCCAGATCTGACATTCTTTGTTCTAAGACCTCTCCCAGTTCTGACATTCCCTGTTCTAAGGTCTCTCCCAGCTCTGACATTCTGGGTTCTAAGCTCCTTCCCAGCTCTGACACTCTGGGTTCTTTTCCAGCTCTAATACTGATAATTCTGTGATTTTATTGAGGAGAAGGAAAGAGTAGGGTAAGGAAAGATGGAGTTCCATATTCCATCCATTAAGTTTCTGCCCCAGTTAGTGCATTACTTTTGTGCCTCTTCCCCTATTAAAATCAGAGATGATAAACCACCTCTGGGGCCTGAGTTGTCAGGAAGGAGTAACAATAGTCCTTTATGTGTGACACGTACCTTTCCCCAGGAATGACTCCATCTCTCTTACTTGAATTGTCCCCACCTAGGAGGCAGTTCATCAGAGTGGATCTCTCTTAGTTCTACAAAAACCTTTTATTTCACTGTTTAAAACAACTGCTGAAAATGGATTTGATGATTTCTTTGCAACAGAGGTAGATGGATATATTCAATCAACGATTAACCAATCAATCCTTTAGTAACTGGTTAAAGGAGTGTATACTGGAAAAAAAGACCTCGATTTGGAATTGCATTTACTCATTGCCCTCTATGGGTTTTGGATCTTGGCTCTTCGGATAACTACCTTATGTGACCCTGAGAGATTCTTTCTCCTTTCCTTATATGTAACATGTAAGTACAAGTAACACGATGCAGGGCAGCTGGATGGTAGAGCAGGCCTGGAATCAGGAGGACTCAATTTCCTTGAGTTCAGTTTTAGCCTCAGACACTTCCTAGCTGTGTGACCCTGGGCAAATCACTTAACTGTTTGCCTCAATTTCCACATCTGTAAAATGAGTTGGAGAAGGAAATGGTGAACCATTTCCAGCATCTCTGCCAAGAAAATCCCAAATGGAGTCACTGATAGTTGGACACGACTGAAATGAATCAATAACAGAAACGCAATGCAGTTGGACTACACAACCTCTCTGGTTCCAAATCTAAATCACAGAAGCAAAGAATACTGGATTCAGAAGGAATGTCCCGGGCTATTTAGTGAGACCCATTATTGAGCAAGGATTCCACCAACAATATATACTACTAGTTTTGGCTGTGGAGCTTTGTGGGTAGGGAAGCCATCCCTACCCCCTGAGCCAGCCCATTTCATTTAGAGAGAGGCCTCATATTTTGGAAGGCTTTTCCTGATATCAAATATGTAGAATGAGAAAGATTTTTGGCATGGTACATCTGGGAATTGATTTTGCTCGACAAGACCTATTTTTGAGAGGGTTTTGTTTCTCTTTTTCTCTTTTCAACAGGGAGGTGGAAGCGGGAGAAAAATAAATTATTATTAATTAAAAAATAATTTGATTTAAAAAGTCTAAACCAACATCTTTGTCATTTTCACCCATTCCTTTTAATTCTGCTTTCTGGGGCCAAACAAAATAAACTCACTCTGTCTTCTATGACTAGGAGTCAAATACTTGAAGACAATGATCAATTCCTGATCATCTCCATCTCCAACTCTCTCTCTCTCTCTCTCTCTCTCTCTCTCTCTCTCTCTCTCTCTCTCTCTCTCTCTCTGTCTCTCCCTCTCTCTCCCCTCTCTTCTCTCTCTCTCTCTTCTCTCTCTCTCTCCCTCTCTCTCTCTCTCTCCCTCTCTCTCTCTCTGTTTCTCTCACTCTTTCTCTCTCTTCTTCTCTCTGTCTGTCTGTCTGTCTCTCACTCTTTCTCTCTCTGTCTCTGTCTCTCTCTGTCTCTGTCTCTCTGTCTGTCTCTGTCTCTGTCTCTGTCTCTCTCTCATTAGTTTTCTCTTCCAAGATATATACACACAACACTCGATTCCTTCAAATAATCCTCACATGACATGAATTGGAGGCCCTTCACAATCCTGGTTGCCCTCTGCTGGATACTCTCCAGCTGGCCAATGCCCTTCCTTAAACAGTCACTTCCAGAAATCGGGTACAGTACTTTAGACCTGCTCTAACCAAGGAAGAGAAAGTTGCTCTCTCCCCTTCTTTGCCCTGAGTGCAGCCGAGTGGCCATTAGGGATTTTTCTTTTGGCTGCCATATTGTATGCCCCATGATCCTAAATAAACCCTAAGCTCTGTTTCAATGTTCTATTGAGACATTGGAGAGGAAGTTTCTAATATCTTCTTGGAGATGGGTTCATCCAGGCAGCTAATTCTTCCCTGGGCACTTTCCTTTCTAGGTCAATAGGGTTCCACTTTCTTGGGCCCAAAGTCAATGAGACCGACTCTGTGTGTGAGTGTGTGTGTGTGTCCGTCATTATAAGTTCTTATTAATTAATACATTTTGTGCTATTGTGAAAGAAACAAAATGGCCCAGAAAGATTCCTCCCATGTGGCCAGCCAGCTTCCCCCCTATTCTTTCTTAACTGTGAACTAAGGGTCATTTCACTAATAATTAAAAAGCCATCTAAAACAATGAGGCCCTGGATTCAGGGAACTGGCAGAGAAGCGGTATTGTCCCACCACTGCAAGGCGGCCATGCTCCAAGCATGTTTCCCAGAGAACACATGGCTAAGGAGAAGTAAACGGCCAACAAATTATGTAAATCCCTCTCTATGTATCTCATTCCTTTTCCAAGGCACAGGGGAATTTTGCTCTCAGACTTCACTCCTAATGAGCAGTTACTGCTAGAGATTAAGCATTTCCCAGGTGCTCCCTCTCCTCTCTTTTCTTTCAAATGACAATTAATAATTAAACAATGCACAACTTTTGGGTGTGTGGTTATTATTAAGGAACAAAAAAGATGGGTCTGCTGAAGGCAAGTTTATGCTGAACATCCAGCCTGCTGCATTAGATGGAAGAGGGGGTTCCCGATCCTGGCATTCAACAGGAAGTTGACCAGACTCAATGGCAAATGTAAACTCAAAGGCTGAAATAAAGCCCCAGAGTCATGCCTTTGATTTGTGTAAACTGGCTTAATGATGAAGAAAACACACAGCTTATAGAGAATACCTTTTCACCTTTGTTCTCAGCATTTGGGGGGAAAATATCTCAGTGGTGTCAGAGGAATGAAACTATTAAGAATTACAGGACGGGGGGGGGGGGTGGCTCATTGGATGGAGAGCCAGGGCTAGAGACGGGAGGTCCTAGGTTCAAATCTAGCCCCAGACACTTCCCAGCTGGGTGATCCTGGGCAAGTCACTTGACCCCCATTGCCTAGCCCTTACCACTCTTCTGCCTTAGAGCCAGTACACTGTATTGATTCTAAGATGGAAGGGAAGGGTTTAAAAAAAAGGACATTACGGACCTTGACATGAGAGTAGAGGAGTAAAAAGAAGTGTCTTTTCTTTCAGCAGCAACAGACACCATCTTAGATGGACAGATCCTGGCAGTCAGTGATTATAGGACACTGGCAGGGGCATTCATTTGGGAGGCACCTCAAGATCTTTAACCTACTCAGCCTTTGAAGCACAATACAAGTGCCAACTCCTTGGTGAAGTTTTCCCAACAAGATTGTGGAATCTTTTTGGAGACAGGGACCTTCCATGCCTTTATACTATTTTGGTATATCCCATACTGCCTGTTTGGTGAATAGACAATAAATTCTCACTCAATGATATCAATTTAGGTTTGTGATTATAGATTTAGGGAATTCAGGGATCATTCACTTCATACCTTTCATTTTTGAAATGAGGAAAAAGGGCGTGAGAAGTTAAGGGAGCTGCCCAAAGTCATATGATTATTTAAAAAAAAAACAGGATTTGAACCTTGGTCCTGGCTTCAGACTCAGTGCTTTTTCTAACTTCCATAACATGCTGCGTACTACAAAGAATGCTATCATAGATGGTATTTGGGCAATATCTTAAAGGATGAAATGTTTGTAACATATTTGCAAAAAGCTCTTAGAATAATGCCTAGCATACAGCAGGCATTATATGAATGCCTTCCTTTCCCCCTTTCATTCCCCTTCCTCTTCCTTTCCCTTCAATTGGGGAGGAGGGAATGATTCCTATGTTTGGTCCATTCTCACAACTAAATTTTCAAGTCAATCATAAATTTGTTCAATAGACAAACTGAATTAAACAGGAAATGCCTATGAATGAATGAATTCATTAATTCACCCTTGGGTTCCAAAAGATGATTGAGTATCTAACAGAAAGAACATTGGGCTGGGAGCCCAGAAAAGTACTATCTAGTCTGAGTAGGAGCACTAGTTAGCAGAGTGATCTGGAGGAGGAGGTGAGGAAGTAGTCCTCTCTCCTATAGGTCTGCAAGAATTTCACATTTTTTCCTCACCTCAATTCTGTGGCACCATTTGTTGTTGTTGTTGAGTTTTGTCCAACTCTTCATGACCCTATGGACCATAGCACACCAGGTCCTCCTATCCTCTATTAAGTCTACCTAAGCTCATGTTCATTGATTTCATGACATCTATTTACCTCATTCCCTGCCATTGTCTTCTCCATTTACCTTCAATTTTCCCCAACTTCAGGGTCTTTCCCCAAGAGATCAGTTGTATTAACCCCATTTACAGATGAAGAAACTGAGGTTCAGAATGGACAAAGGCAGCCTGTCATATTGGATATAAAGTTGGACCCAAAGCCCGGAAGAACTAAGCTCAAATTGTCTCATTAGAGAGGTGGAAGAATCTAATGGGAAGATTGGCACATACATCCTCAGGCAGGGTTACTTGTATTGCTGGCTTGTGCATAATTGTTTTTCTTTGTTAGAAGGGAGGACTCAGCATGGTGGACCTGGGAGTGGATGCCAAAATCAGAAAACAAATGACATCCAAAAGCAAGTTTAGAATGAAGAATAACATTCATAAATCAATTGAAGAAGACCTAAAATGGAATTGGAAGGGGAAAATTGAATAGATAAGAGGGGAAAGAACACATCATCCCTAAACTTGTGGTTCAGGTCCTGCCCAACTCTTCTTGACCCCATGGATCAGTTATCTATGGGTTTTTTGGGGGAAAGATATTGTAGTGGTTTGCCATTTTCTTTTCCAGTGGATCCTTTTCTCAGGAAAGCAGAAGTTATGTGACTTGCTCAGGGTCACACAGCTAGTAAGTATCTAAGGCTAGATTCGAGCTCAGTTCTTCCTGATGCCAGTACTCTTAAACATTGAACCACAGTTGCCTCTGCTAAACACAGAGCATCTCTAAACACTGCATCTTAATCAGACCATTGTCTTTAAAAGTGAATGCAGTGAATTGAAAGGGATTTTCATTAGCTCCCACGACCTATACCTGCTCTAAGGATAGTAGAATATATGTTGCAAATCACTTCCCAAGTTGACCTCTTATGTTGATTCTTTACCAGTGAGCACACAATTGTTGGAGTTGGGAGAGATGTGGGTTCAAATCCTACCTCTGACACTATAACCATGTGAAAGTCACTTAAACTCTTTGATCCTGAGTTTCTCCATACATAGAATGGAGGTCTAGGGATTTGGAGATTTGGAGTGGGAAGGACCTTAGCAGTTAGCTAATCTAATTCCCTCATTTGACAGACAAGAGAAGCCAGTCCAGAAAAGGGAAAAGAATTTGCTCAAGGCCACCTGTCTAGTAAGAGGTAGAGTTAGGATTTGAATCCAGGTCCTCTGACTCCAAGTCTAGCACTTCTCCTGCTACCTCCCATTGCTTCTTTAATTAATTATGCACATTGATCACCTGTCTCACAGGGTTGTTGTGAGGATCAAATGAGACAAGGTATGGAATGTTCTTGGCAAACCTTAAATGCCAGTTATCATGAATAATGAATGAAGTAGATGAGTGAAAACACATTTACTAACTAGACTTTGTGCTAGGTGTTTGCTGGCTGCTAAGAAAATGAGAAAGTTCTTACCCTTAAAGAGTATAGATTCAGACCCACACCGGGCAGTGGGAATTGCCACACTGGGAGTTCCCTGTCTGGTTCTGGCCAAAATCAAGAAAAACTACCCATGTGCACCTCTGTGGGCAAGATGGCACTCAAGAGATTGAACTGTGCCACTTCCCTTTTGGAAGTGGAGAAGACTCAGTGGGAGTCCCCTAAGGGGGGAAGCTCCTTCCTGAGGTCCTTGGAAGCAAGCTTCATTGAGATCGGCCAATCACCATCTGACCAGAGATGTGGCTTTCTACATATGGGCAGACCTATGGACATAGAGATCAAAGCTGGCCTTAGAGACTCTCTTCTGTACAAGAGCAACCAACCAACATCCGAATTAAGCAACTCTTTTTAGGATTCTACTGTGCTCTAACTCAGATAAGTGAAGGTAGGAGAACAATGTTTTCATATTTAAGGAAGGCCTGATACATAGAGTCATCAAAGCTCAAACAATTCTTGGTTATTTTAAATTATTGCTTCTTACCAGGGATCAATATTGTAGTTTATTATCAAGAAGGTCCTGGGGGGAGGGGAGATGTCCATCACTACTCTTGCTAGAGAGGCAACTCTGTCAGTCTCCTGTGAAGTGCCCAGACTCACTCCCCCTACCTGTAAAAAATGGGTACAATGTTCCTTGCATCTTGCCTCAGCCCATGGGCCCCATGAGCCTGCAAAAAGAAAGATGAAACATGGTAATAATAGTAATGAATTCTCTCTTCATAGGATCATGGATCTAGGGCTGGAAGGGACCTTGGAGGTCTTCTAGTTCAATCTTCTCATTTTACAGATTAGGAAACTGAGGCCCAGAAAGGTTAGGTGTCCAAAGCAAAAAAAGAATAATAGCAGAATGCAGCCTAGAAGTCTTCTGAACCATGATCAGAGTGGAGCAAGAAAGGCTTTTACCAGAGTGGAAATGAATGTCCCAACAGTGCCATTTAGGGGACACTAACTCTCTGGCCTGTCTTGCCTCTGTGATTGCAACATTTGTGGGGAGAACCCTAACCATGGTGTGGGGGTGTAGTTCCTCTTCTTTCAACAGCAAAGACATATTTCTTCTGCCCACATCTATATTCCTATAACCTTTTTCCATTCTTTCCTATGCTAGGTACAAGGTTGGATCTTCTTAGCAGACTAATGCCTTGGGGGGGGGGGAATGGGATAAAGGGAAAGAGAGAAGTATTCCACAGGGTGACTCAGAAAAGCCAAGAGACTTGCTCAAAAGCAAATATCATTATTTATCATATAACAATTTGTTCATATAATAAAAGTCAGACACAACTGAACGACTAACCCACTACCGCCACATCACTAACTAAACTAATATCTGTACCAATGCTGTGATGTATCTCGATCTTCTGCTACATCTTTATTTATAGCTACATCTTAGCCAATACCTATATCTGCCTCTGAGAAAAACCATTTATGTATACACAGCACCTGCCTTCTGTGGTTGTTGTGAGAATAAAATGAGATCACATTTGTAAAAGTGCTTTGAGATCTTTACATCTCTTTAAAGGCTAGTTATGAAAGGAGCAGAACCAGGAGAACATTGTACACAGAGATGGATACACTGTGGCACAATTGAATGTAATGGACTTTTCTACTAGCAGCAATGCAATGACCCAGTAGGCAATTCTGAGGGACTTATGAGAAAGAATACTATCCACATCCAGAGAAAGAACTGTGGGAGCGGAAACACATAAGAAAAACAACTGGGGTCAATGTGGATATGATTGGGGTTGTAGACTCTAAACGATCACCCTGGTGCAAATATTAATAATATGGAAACAGGTCTTGATCAACAACACATGTAAAACCCAGTGGAATTGCGTGTTGGCTATGGGAGGGGGGGTGGGAGGAGGGGAGGGAAAGAACATGAATCTTGTAACCATGGAAAAATGTTCTAAATTAAATAAATAAATAAAAATTAAAAATAAATGCTAGTTACAACTACTTTATTATGTATGTAATATCAGAGATTATGATATAAAATAGTATTTATAAAATTCTAATAAATTGATTGGGTCTTCTTTTGAAGATTTAATATAAATTATATTAATTATAATTTTTTAAAGCAGCATATTAAGACAGTGCTCAATGCACTATTTTGAAAAGCAGCTGGGTGGTGCAATCGATAGAGTGGGCTTTGGAGCCAGGAAGGCCTGAGTTTCAATCTAGACTCAGATATTTACTATTAAGATAACAAGTCAGGATGTCTAGGCTTCAGATCCCTGATCTGTAAAACAGGGATAAAACCAGCACCTACCTTACAAGAGTTGTTGTAAACATCAACTGAATAAACATACATAAACCCTTTTGCAAACTTTAAAACATTACTTAAATACGATTATTATTATTGTCATTGTTGTTCTAACATCTCCCTGCTTTTAAGCCTTCCAAAGCTCCTGGTTCTCTATGGAAGAGAAGCTCAAATTCCTTAGCCTAGCCTTTAAAGTTCTTGACGCATTGCTCCATTCATCATTTTCTAAATAAATCTTGTTCCTTCTCTATGTGATCTTTCGCTCATTCAGTCCCTTCCAAAGAGGATTTATCAAGGATCTGTCCTGTGTAGGGTACAATACTAGCTTACCGGGTCCAGAGAATCCAGCACTCTGTCCTGGCTAGAAGACAGTGGGCTATAGAAGAGAGAGCTCTGGTTCTGGAGTAAGAGGACCTGTATTCAAATCCTACCTCTAATTCCTATGGATTTTTGGGCAGACAACTTAAACTCTTGGGCCTCAATTGCAGTTCTAAGATTCAAACTGCTGGAAGTCATTGGAGGAATTGTCTAAACTTGGCACAATTTACTGCATGAAGCAGGGTAAGGCAAAACCAGCTACTTGACTTGATTGTTTTAAAAATGGCAGATTACAGACCCCTAATACCCTCCCAAAGCATTTGAACTCACACTTGAATATAGAGTAAACATCCCACTTGGAGCCCAGCAGCTTAGGGAAGGCTGTACACACTATTAAACTTTAATAACTTGGACTGTGGTATAATAGAAACAATTGAAAAGCAAATTGAAGTTTGGGACAAGTCTATTACATAGTTGTCCAGGACATAGCCTCTTTTCAGTCTCAGAGAAATGAAAAATTGTTTCTGTAGACTTTTAAGGGAAACCATGTAACACAGCTGCGTTTCATAGTAGCCAATGGCTATTGTTTATTGCTAGAACAATTAAAAATGGGCTCAATCCCATGTTTGACTAGAGCTAGAAGGAGTAGTGTTTACTTTGGGAAAGGGTAGGGACTCCATGGGACATGTAACTGTGGGGAAGAGATGGGCAGGGTGTACTTGCCTGGGGTGTGGTCAACATGGGAACAAAGTTCCTTTTAGGATACTGTGAGACTAGCTCTGCTGCTGAAGGACTGAGGGGAGATCTAGGCAGGGAGCTAACTGAGGGATCTGGCTGCAATGAGGAGAAAAGATGTGGAAGGATGAGGTTCCCTCTGCTCAAGATGGGACTAAATGGGGGAGAGTTTCTCTGGAGTGATGCTGCTGGGATTAGGGTGGGAGAAAACATTCCTCAGAATGGCATTCTAGGTAGCCTTTATATGTTGACCCCCTGGGGCAAAGACCTGAATGACCCTTCTTGGTATAGCTCTGCCCATCACTGTCCTTGAGTTCCTTACAGTCTAGAGTCCTGATACCTTTAGTGGTTAGCGCTCTCTCTGTCTTCAAATGAATAGGCAACTCTCTGTGTAAATATTATATACCTATCCTACCCTACTAAGGAGGCTATAGGCTTCTGGATGAAATGGGCTGTTTTTATCTCTGTATCACCATTTTCTAGTGAGATGCCTCAAACCTTGGAGTTCAGAACTGTGAGTTCATTCAGGTGGGGAGCCTCTTGTATGGAAATCCCTTCTACCCATGTAGCTCTGAACCTTCCCCAAACTTTGAATCTTAGAGGATTGCCTGGGGCACTAGGGATGAAATAACCTCCACAAGGTCATACAACTAGCACATACCGGAGTGAGGACTTGAATTCAGATCTTCCTAACTCCAAGCCTGTTTCCTGAGCTGCTTTACTGCCTTTCACCTGAGGCAGTAGGGTATAGGAGAAGCCTTATTCTCAGCTAGTACTTAATAAATGTTTGTCCAGTTGAATTGAATCTGATTGGAAGGAAGATGAATGAACAAGTTCAAGTCCTAAGGAGCAATATCCTGGGTTTCTCTCCCCTTTCTGCCTTTTCTCTCCATCCCCTCCCCTCTTTACTACTTCCTTCTCTTCTTCTTTCTATTTCTGTCTCTCGGTCTCTGTCATCCTTTTTTCCTCCTACCCTCTCTCCCTCCTGGTTTCCCACCCCACCTCTCTCCCTTCTCCCTTTATCTCCTCCTTTTTTTCCTTTTTCTATTCTGCCCCCTTCTTTCCTCTCTCCATCCTAGCCTCTCTCCCCTTTCCCTCTATCTTCTTTTTTTCTCTTACTCTGTCACTCTCCTTATCTCCTGTGCTTTTTTCTCCTAGTTCCTTGCCTCTCCTTTTTCTCTTCTCTCTTTTTTCTCTCCCTTCCCTTCTTCCTTTCCTCTCTTTCTATCTCTCTGTGTCTGTCTTTGTCTCCACTTTCCTATCTCCCTCCCTCCCTCTGTCTGTCTGTATCTCCTTCCTTCCCTCCCTCTCTCCCTACCCCATTCTGTCTCTGTCTCTCTTTCTGTCTCTGTCTATCTGTCTGTCTCCGTCTCTTTCTTCCTGCTTCTTTCTGTCTCTCTATTTCTTTCTTCTTTCTTCCTCTCTCCCTATTTTTCTTATACTTTACTTTCCAAACGAAGAAAGAGAAACAGAACATTGTCCCAGTGACATGAGAAGTTGCCTTGGCCACCTTTACATGAAAGAACATTCCCTCCTGTCTCAAATAGGGGTGAAGATCACAGGTCAAGAACCTCTGGATAAAATGAAGGGAAGAGAGGAGACAAAATGGTCTTTCCCAAGAGATTTACAGGAGGCCTCTCACATTAAAATGCCCTGATGGCTACTCCCTCAGGCATGCTTAGAATAGGTGGGAGAGCTCTTGCAAAGGAACATGCAGTAAACAAACATAAAATACAATAACAAAAACCAATTACTTATTTTCCTATCCTGCAAGTCTTCTAGGAGGTGAATTATTCCATAACAAATATTGGTTCTCTCTCTCTTCTAGGAGTTATGTAAGTTGAATGTCTCTTGAATCTTATGAATGAAGAGTCTTCCACTTTAAGTCTAGGTTGAACTGGAGGATTTCTGGGCCCCTTCCAGCTCTTGGATCCTATGAGTTTATTTAGCAGATGGAGAGGGCCATCAACCACAGGCTCAAAGGATCACAAGTTTTGAGCTAGAAGGAAACTCAGAGAAAGATTGCCCAACTCTCTTATTTACAGAGGAGGAAATGGAGACCCAGGGGACAAAATGACTTGCCCAGGGTCACATAGATAGAATGGGGCAGAACTGGAATTTGAATTTAGGGTCCTCTTACTGCAATATTGGGGCTTTTTCCATATGATGATTCTGAACTAGGATCTCAATATCGTTGGAAGAGAATTTCTCTCTCCATTAACTCGTTTTGTTTAATGTCATCTCTCTGTGACCTGGAGGTCAAAGGCCACTGAGAAAATTTAGGTATATACAAGTTCCCAGAGGAAGGAAGTTAAAGAACCAAGGAACCAATGAGTCAGGAAACTGATTCCATAGGCACTGCCCCCCTGGGTGGCCCAGGCAAATTAAGAAACTATGGTTGGTGCCTTAGAGGTGACCTGTGAGAGCTAGCAGGTTGAGAAAACAGCTTATAAGGGGAGACCCAGGAGCCTGTTGAAGTCTTCTAACTGGAGTGTGGAGGCTGAAGGAACCCTGTTAGAGTTTAGTCACAGGCCATCATGGTGGCCAATAGACTAGTAAGCTAGGTAACTCTCTACCTCCCTGTCCTATCTTTCCCTCTCTTTATTACTCTTATTAATTTGATTAAATAAAGTTATTAAGCGACTAGTAGCCTCATACTTTAAATGATCATAAGAATCTCTGTTGTCCTATCTCCCAACTAGGGGGCTACCAGATCCTCAGGATGATGGGCCAGCACTCTGTAGATGGCCACCTGAGAATGATCCACTCTAACAAATTAAAAAGGATTTATTAAATGCTATGCTTCAGTTTGCTAGGTGCTGGGGCTATAAAAACAAAAGGAATGGACGATTTCTTCATGGGATATAAGAAATACATTGATAAAAATGTGATAAAAATACACTCTGTAGATTCCAGGGAGTTGGTGAGGGCATAAGCAACTGGAGAATCAGGAAAGACTTCCTATAGGAGGGAGCATTCTAGTTGAACCCTGAGGTGAGAAAATGAAGCTTGGATTTGGAGGTAAAGAGGGAGAGCATTGTAAGCACTAGGAACAACTTATACAAAGGCCCAGAAGTAGGAGATGGGATGACCACTGTGTGGGGATGGGCTGGAATGTAGAGTGTGGGTGGTGTAGGAGGAAGAATGTGAAATATATTTGCAGAGATAGGTTGGGAACCAAGAAATCATGAAAGACTTTAAATGCAAAACAGAGTAGTTTCTGCTTTTTCTAGGGGCAGTGAGGAAGGAAGGAAGGAAGGAAGGAAGGAAAGAAAGAAGGGAACAACATGCAAATATCTATGTACATACAAGAGATGTACAAGGTAAATTGAGGGTAATCTCTGTGAGGATGTCAGAGAGGGGATTCTCTTTCAGTTATAGCTTCAACTAGTGTCCACCTGAGATTAATTTTGGAGCAGAGTTATCTAGCTATGTAGCCTATTCCCCTATTAGACTGTAAACCACATAACCAGGCTTCTTTAAATGTGGAATCTTTGATAGTACCAGAAGGTATGATCTATGCTTGAATGAATGAAGTCAGACCGCTGCCCCTGGGCAAACCAAAGGAAGTCATAAGCTCCCTTGTACCAGCCAAACAAGAAATTCCCATGAGCCAGAGGTTCTTTGAGACTGTTTGACTTGAGAGAGAGTGAGTTGTAGTAGGTTGAGAACTGGCCTTTTTGTCTTATCATTAAGGGGAACTTGGGAAGGAAATAATGAACCAGAGTGAAGAAACAGGAAGTGTAGAAGAGGCCCTGAGAATTCTGGGTTGGAATTCTGAGGAAGGCAACTGCCATCAGGGAGGTGGATTGAGACTCTGGAGAAGAAAACATCTCCCAAATCCAGCTCTTTTCTCCTTTTGACCTCCAACTTGTTCCTGAGAAAAACCAGCCAGTTCCTGAATATCTTTTTGATCCTATACTCTGACACACCATCTAAAGGAGAGAGTCTCGAGCAGGATTTTCAAGCGGCATTGACCTGAACTGCTCAGTTTGCCTTGGTGGGCTTTGGCCTCACCTAGGTGGACTAGGTCACGTCTGGCACTTGACTCCTTTATAATCTGTGATTTTTACTAGAGATTATAATCAATGTGGGTTTAGCCTAGGTTAGTCATCTTAGTCGAGGGAATTTGAGACAGAGAGGAAGTAAGTGTAGCTTCAGCTTCACTGAGGACAGAGACGACTTTTCACAAAATCAGTAAAAAGGTAGTAATTATTAGTATTTGGGAAACCCTCAGCCCACATCCCTTAGCCTATCCTAATCAACAATTTACAATAAACCCATTATTTAAATGAAGAGAATGTAATTATCAATCATCTCTGAGTGAAGGGCAGCCATTTTGTTCTCTGCACTGGAGAAGATCATTCATGCTAGACTGGGTTAAGTAAAATCCCACTCACCCGTTTAAATTGCCATTTAATGTTGTTTATAAACAGTTGGCAAGCAAGGCTAGGATTCAAATCTGCTCACACTGAACAAATTTGAGGATAGAAAAAGTGATTTTTGGTCACAGAGAGACTTGGGCTTGGAAGGCCTATGTAACAGTAGAGCGGCCATATTGGAAATTTCTGAGCTCTAGTTGCCATACAATTGGGCTACCCTATCAGAAGACACCATCATTCCTGAGAGGTAGAATTCCTAACGGACCAATATTAAATATTTTTTTCCCCTGTTTTGAGTCTTGAGACAACACAAATGTGCACAAAGTAGTTATCATAATGGGAATCATGACTAACTTATACCAAGCCATACTTTGTTATCACGTACTTTTTGTGGTGATTTCCTGATTTCATTTATTTCATGATGAATTTGTATGGGACAGTGAAATGGCTGAAGATGCAACCAGACAAAACTCTATCATACATACCTGTGATTCTAGTGTCGCTGTACACACTGAAAAAGATTTATTGCGCTGGGGAAAAAGTTATGGGCAAGCTATTTGGGGAAAAAGGTACAGATAAGGATGAGACCGAATTAAAGTTAATGATGTTAGCTCTAAAAGAAGGAATAGCAAACATGGAGCCCAGATTATGAGAAAATGGATGGGGAATTACAAGAAGTAAAAACCCGCCATCATTTAAGTGGGGGAAAATGATTATCCATCTTCCTTGAGTGGAGGGCAGCCATTTTGCTCTCTGCACTGGAGAAGAATCATGGATTGAGAACTGGCTTTTTTTGTCTTACCATTGAGACTGATGCAGCTGTCTCAGCCTTTCTAATAAAACAGCAAAGATCTTCTGAGCTCAAGTTTCCTCCTGCAAGAACTCTTTCCTAATCTCTCAAACTCCCAAGACCTCACTTTCTCAAACTCCCTTGTATTCAGCTTTGCTACTCATTTTCTATGTAACTTTGGGCTTCCTCTCTCTGGGCATCCATCCTCTCATCTGTCAAGTTGAGACAAGGCAGTGAGGTGTGATGGGAAAACATGCTTCCACCATATAGTCACAGGGACTTCAGACTCTCAGGGGCCACCATGGCTCTTAAGACTGAAAATTACAGACGAGAGATTAGGATTCTGGGACAGTCATGCAGCTAGCATGTGTCAGAGGCAGGATTCGAAGCCAAGTCTTCTTGATGCTGAAGTTGGGCATCTTTCTTCCACACGATGTTGCCTCTAATAGCGTTAATAATAATAATTTTAGAGAAGTGTTGGGAACAAATGCCTGAAATTCAGCTATTCTCTTTAGCCCTCCCAATCCAATGAGTTTCTTGCCCAGAAAGGCGAATGGCCATAAATGCGAAGCTCTTGGCAACAGAGAAGGAAATACACATACAGACGTGCGCATGTGCACACGTGTGCAACAGAGCCTCCTTTTGGGTTTTATTATGACTATTAGGAACTGTTAATTAGAGTGTTATAAGAGCAGCCATCATTTCCCTTGGTTTCTCCCAATGCTAATTACTCCTGGCTTTGCTACCAGCAGCTAAATAATAATCTCATTGAACTGGGGATTTTTTATTTACCTTCTTCAACTATTATCCCCATCTATTTTAAGCTGATGATCATTAAAAAAAATAAACCCATCACTTAGAAGTCTCTCTTCAACCAAAATATGCCAGCTACTTTGCTTGGCTGGCTTTGAGATGCTCCAATTTCATGGCATTTAAGGTTGGGTTGGCCATTGGTCTACATACTGAGTAGGCAAACTCTGACTTTTAAATACAACCTGTGAGTTAAGAATGGTCTTTAAAAAACATTAAAAATATGATTCCGCTGTACTTAAAAATGTAAAAAATATTCTTAGCTCAGCTATACAAAAATGAGTCTGGGCCAGTCAGGTTTCAATATGATGTGGGACCATAAGAACTCTCTCTCTCTCTCTCTTTCTCTTCTCTCCCCTCCCTCCCTCCCTCTCTCCCTCCTTCCCTCTCTCTCTGACTCTCTGTCTGTCTCCTTCCCTCTCCCTCTCTCTCTCTCCCTCCCTCCCTCCCTCTCTTTCTCTCTCTCTCTCTCTCTCTCTCTCTCTCTCTCTCTCTCTCTCTCTCTCTCTCTCTCTCTCTCTCTCTCTCCCCCCCCTCTCTCTCCTCTTCCTCTTTTCTTCTCTTCCTCTCCTTCCCCATCTCTTTTCTTTCTTGCCCATCCCTCTCTGATTTTCTCATTCTCATTTATTGAATACCTCTCTGTCCTGTCTCTCTCCCTCCCCCATTTCTCTCTCTTTCTCTCTCTCTGTCTCTCTCTCCTTCTACCTTCTCTCTCTCTCTTTCCCTCCCCCTCCCCCTCTTTCTCTCTGCTTGTCTGTCTGTATTCTAATTGACTGAGAGCCTGGGATGATGAAAGTGAAGGAATGAACTTTATCCATAGCACTAGAGGCTAATTCCAAACAAAGAATGTCCTTGGGACAACAAGGACAATTTTCTTTGGCTTTGGGGAAATGTTGGCTTGGAAGGAGAAATGAGCAAGTTTGGATATCATCCAGTCTGTCAGGACTGGGGAAAATCTCTTTAGGTGCACTGCGGGTTTTCTGAATCTTACCAAGTTCTCTTTTTTTTTTTCCTTGTAAAGAAACACGATTTAGAGAGGCCTGCACCTGGACTGTAGAGGAAAAGGGCTATGGAGAGAGCAGGGTGGAGAGTATGAGGCAGGGCAGCTAGATGTCACAGGAGACTTTAAATCCTGCCTGACACTAGCTGTGTGACTCTGGGTGAATCCCTTAACATTTCTGGGCCTCAAGCAAGCAAACAAGCAATCAATATATATTTATTTATTAAGTAGTCCTATTTACCAGGTAGCTAGGTGGCACAATGGATAGAGTGCCCAGCCTGGAGCCAAGAAAAATCTTCTTTAGAGTTCAAATCTGGCTCCTGACACTTACTAGCTATGTGACCTGGGCAAATCACTATATCTTGTTTGCCTCAGTTTCTTCATCTGTAAAATGAGCTGGAGATGGAAATGGCAAACCACTCCAGTATCTTAGGTAAGAAAACCTCAAATAGGGTCACAAAGAGTCAGCCATGACTGAAAAATGAACATCTGTCTATAGGCACTGCACTGAGACTTGAGCATATAAATAAAAAGCTTATATTCTATTGGAGGGAGATGGCATATATAAATCAGAACACTTAAGGCAAATATGGAATAGAAGGAAGGAAAGAGGTCTTAAAGGGAACTGTCCTGGCAGCTGGGGGAACCAAGAAAGGCTTCCTGGAGGAGGTAGCAAGTAAGTTGAGTATTAAAGCACGAGTCAGGGTTTGACTGGGAGAGCTCTAAGCATAGAGAGCAGCCAGTACAAAAGCATTGAGATGGGAAACTAGGGAGCCAGGAGAGCTCAATTTTCTCAGACATGAAGTGAGTAGGGATGGATTCTGAGGCCCCTTCTAGCCCTATATAAGAATGACCAGATGCTGACTCAAAACTATAGGAGTAACAGCTTGGACTTGAGATGTTAGCACTAGAGAAAGGCTTAGAGACCCTCTAGCTTAGGAGTTAATCTCCTTCCATCCTTTAACTTCTAAAACAAATACTTTAATAAACTTTATTTCAATAGAATTTATTTCCTTCGTAATTCCACCTATTTTATTTTATGTACTTGAAAGCATTCTTCTGAGAAGGGGTCTGTAGACTTCATTAGACCACCCAAGGGGTCCCTGATACACAAAAGGTAAAAACATCTTTGATCTGATCTGGTCTAGCTTTTATGTTTTACAGATGAAGAAACTGAGGTCCAGGGAAGGAAGTGACTTTCCCAAGGTCACTCAAGATAACAGCATTTTGCACTGGGTTGCATTCCTGCATTTCTCCATCATACTCAAAGGAAACTTTTCCTCTTGCAAGATCATGACCTTCCTAGAACTCACACCTCATTAGTAATCTCTGTCTTGGGGGCCCTTCCCTCTTCGAGGGTGACCAGGACAACTATCTCTTTATTTGCCACCCTGTTATACTCCTTTGGATTTTTCCATCACCCTCCAGGCCAGGCACCTTCTTCTTTCTTAGTCTCTGCTTCTCTACTTCCTTTTGTATCCTGTCTTCCTCCTCTAGATTCCTTGAAGGCGGGGGCTGTCTTTTGCCTTTTTTAAAAATTACCAGTACTTAGCACAGTGCCTGGCACATAGTAGGTGTGTAATAAATGTTTATTGAGTGACTTAATGGCAGCATTTGCTCCATGCTCTCCTTCCTTCCTTCCTTCCTTCCTTCCTTCCTTCCTTCCTTCCTTCCTTCCTTCCTTCCTTCCTTCCTTCCTTCCTTCCTTCCTTCCTTCCTTCCTTCCTTCCTTCCTTCTTTCTTTCCTTCCTTCCTTCCTTCCTTCCTTCCTTCCTTCCTTCCTTCCTTCCTTCCTTCCTTCCTTCCTTCCTTCCTTCCTTCCTTCCTTCCTTCCTTCCTTCTTTCCTTTCTTCCTTCTTCCCTCCCTCCCTTCCTTCCTTCCTTCTTTCCTTCTTCCCTCCCTCCCTCCCTTTCCTTCTTCCCTCTCTCCCTTCTTTCTTTCTTTCTTTCTTTCTTTCTTTCTTTCTTTCTTTCTTTCTTTCTTTCTTTCTTTCTTTCTTTCTTTCTTTCTTTCTTTCTTTCTTTCTTTCTTTCTTTCTTTCTTTCTTCTTTCTTTCTTTCTTTCTTTCTTTCTTTCTTTCTTTCTTTCTTTCTTTCTTTCTTTCTTTCTTTCTTTCTTTCTTTCTTTCTTTCTTTCTTTCTTTCTTTCTTTCTTTCTTTCTTTCTTTCTTTCTTTCTTTCTTTCTTTCTTTCTTTCTTTCTTTCTTTCTTTCTTCCTCTCTCCCTCCCTTCCTTCTTTCCTTCCTTCCTTCTCTCCTAGCTTTTGTCTTAGAAATGATACTAAATATCCATTCCAAGACAGAAGAGTGGTAAGGGCTAGGCAACTGGGATTACATGACTTGCCCAGGATCACACAGCTAGGAAGCGTCTGAGCCCAAATTTGAACCCAGGACCTCCTGACTCCAAGCCTTGCTTTCTGTCCACTGAGCCATCTAGTTGTCCCTTCTCTGATGGTTTCTATAGTAACCATTCATTCCAACCATCTCATTTTTCAGATAAGGAATCTGGGGTCCAGGGCTATCACAGGGATTGCCCAATGGTATACCTTCAGAAATTCCCATCAGTGGTGCAATCTGAACCAGATTCTCCCTCCCACCCCAATTTTGGCAGGACAAATTAAGTTTTTAAACAATCCCATCTGTACATACGGGTTATAACTTGTGCTTGTCCTGTAGACACAAATCATTAGAGAAGTCAACTAGCCCTACCTCTCACATCTGAGTAGAGAAGCAGTTTGGCTGGATGTTGGGCCTGTTGGGGATGTTTGGCTGGATGCAGCACCCTCACAATACATGGCAAGGAGGCATCTTCCTGAGTCCTGGTGCTGAATAGAGTTAGCAAAGTTTGCTTTCGTTTAATCTGCCTTGAAAGGGCTCTTGTCTCAAAGGGCTCTTCCAGAGAGCCCCACTTAATGAGGGCTGTAAAGGGATGGAAGCAGTTTAGGACATAGGCTATTACCTCCCAAGATTCTCTTAGAGCCATGACACTGAGCCAATTCATGGAAAACAGCCTTCTCAGGCTCCTAGAAAATGGGGCAAGTTGTGTGATTAAAGGATTAAAGGGAGACAGAACATTTCTACTCCTAGAGTCTGGAGACCAGGGACCTAGGAAGATCTTAGCCACCACAGAGGTAAGTTGTTTCAGTTAGCTTGGCCCCATTTTTTCCTTCTCTTTAAATGGAAGGATGGGTCAGCTAGGTGGTACAGTGGATAGAGCACCTTATTCCTGAAGACTTAAATTCAAATCTGGCATGGGACGTTTGCTAGCTGGATGACCCTGGGCAAATCACTTTACCTTGTTTGCCTCAGTTTCCTCATGTGTAAAATGAGCCAGAGAAGGAAATGGCCAACCACTCCAGTATCTTTGCTAAGAAGATACCAAATGGAGCCCAGAAGAGTCAGGCATGACTGAAATGATTTGACAATAACAAAAATGAAGAGATTGGACCAGATGTACCATGTAGTCTTCACCAAGCTACAATGCCCTAGAATTCTACAAGTCCAGGTAAAACATTCAGTGAGGCATTTACAGCTACTGAACACTTTCAAGGACACTGACTCATTTGATCTTTGCAACAGCTTTTCAAGGGAGGTCCATTTTATAGACAAACAAATTGAGTACCAATCAATAAATACTTATAAAGTACCTACTATGTGACAGGCACCCCAAAAAGTGTTGTGGATACAAAAAAAAAGGGAAAAGACAGTTCTTGCTCTCGAGTTCATGATCTAATGGGGAGACAATGCTCAAAGCTTGCTATATATAGGATAAGTGGGGAAGTGATTCATGGAGGAAAGGCACCAGAATTAAGAGGGTTTGGGGAAAGCTTCCAGAAATCAAGTCCTGTCAGCTGGTAAACAGTGGAAGGGGTTGAGTTCAGGGAAATAAATGCCTGACTATCCCAAATCCCAGCCCTGGGGTCTTTCCTTTGTAATGTGTATTAAGTGGCCCCAGCCCAATTCCTCAGACCCAGCAGACTGAATAGTCATAGAATATCAAATATAGCCAAATGAAAGAAACAAGATTCCATCACAATCTAGACTCACTGGATGCCAAAGCTGGGAGGGTTCTAGAACACACAATATCAGAGATGGGAGGGAGATTAGAACAGAGAATGTCAGAACTGAGAAGACAGAATGATGGAACTGAGAAGGACCTTAGAACACAGAATGTCAGAGCTGGGAGAGAGCTTAGAACACAGAATGTTAGAGCTGGGAGGGAGCTTAGAACAGAGAATGTCAGAACTGAGAAGACAGAATGATGGAACTGAGAAGGACCTTAGAACACAATGTCAGAGATGGGAGAGAGCTTAGAACACAGAATGTCAGAGCTGGGAGGGAGCTTAGAACAGAGAATGTCAGAACTGAGAAGGACCTTAGAACACAGAATGTCAGAGCTGGGAGGTTGCTTAGAACAGAGAATGTCAGAACTGAGAAGGACCTTAGAACACAGAATGTCAGAGCTGGGAGGTTGCTTAGAACAGAGAATGTCAGAACTGAGAAGGACCTTAGAACACAGAATGTCAGAGCTGGGAGAGACCTTAGAACAGAGAATGTCAGAGCTGGGAGAGAGCTTAGAACATAGAACTGAAAGGGGACTTTGAGGGCAGAACACTTGTCTTTTTTTAATCCCCAGGATATAGCACAATGCTTTGCACATAGTTAGTGCTTAATATGAATGCTGATTGATTGATTGAGCTGGGAGAAGCCTTAGTAGTAGAATGTTAGATCTGGGGGGTAGGAGGGATTAAAATAGAAAATGCTGGATCTGATATTTTTAATGTCTTCATTTTATATACTAGGAAAACAAGGTCTCAAAGGGTGGATGATTTGTCCAAGATCACACATACAGAAACTGGAAAAACTGGGACTCAATCTCACACTGATTCTAAGACCAATCGTCTTTCTGTTACATCCTCACCTACATCTCCCTGGGCTCCCAGTTGCTCTAGATCCAATGGCTGAGAGTCAGTGGTAAGTACCAGAACTCAGATAATCTGGTATCCTTTCTACTTTGCACTGAGCTGTACCGAGCACAAGCATGGGCCACTTGGACTTTGCCATGGGATGGAGAGTGAATACCTAAAGGTTTCAGTCAAGTCCACAATCTGCAGTAGAGTGAGGAGGAGTGAAAAGCATCCTGGAGGGTTTGGAACAAGAGGTCCTGATTTCAAAGAATGGTTCTGTTCCTTCCCACGGCATGTGGCCCTCTCTGGGTCTGCGGTTGCTCATCTCTGGACTCAGTGGTCTCCACCATCTCTTCCATCTTGAATTCTAGGATCTTAGGAGCTGAACACATTTCCCCCAAGGCTAGCCTGCCTGTCTGCCTGCCTGCCTTCCCTAGCTCTGTTAATGTCATTATAATTCTTGCTTCCACTGCCTCCTTTCCATTTCCACTGCCACCACCCTGGTGCAGGCCCTCATTAACTCTCACTTAGATTATTGTAATAGCTGCCTAACTCATCTTTCAACGTCCAGTCTCTCCCCCCGTCTAATCTATCTGTCACACACTGTCAGACTAATCACCTTAATGTACTCCTTGGATCACATGCTTTTTTTGATGGGAAAAAAAATGTCATTTTTCTTGGACTCTACTGCTTGTCAGAGAAAGTCCAAGCTCTTTTCCCTGGCATTCAAGGCCCTCTTACAGTTTGCCTTTAATCTTTGTTTTCTTTTCTTAAAATCTGTACCTTCTGACCCAGTATTATTTATTTTTTAAATTAATTATTTATTAATAAATTAAAAATAAATATTAATTTAATTAATTTTAAAATTCATTCATTCTAAGACAGATGAATGGCAAGGGCTAGGCAATTGGATTTAAGTGACTTGCCCAGGGTCACACATCTAGGAAATGTGTGAGGAAATCTGAGGCCCCATTTGATCTCAGATCTTCCTGCCTGATTCCAGACCTGGAACTCTATTTACTGTGCCACCTAGCTGCCCCAATAAATGCTCGCTATTAATATTACTATAATTAGCCATGGCAGTAGAATTAGTAGAATTATTGTAGGAGTCTTGCTAGAGTTTACTCTCTTTACAGACAAGAACCATGCTTGATGTTGGCTTTGTATCCTCAGCACGGTGTCCTAGCCATAAATAGGAAGTGTTTTATAAATATTGGCTTAATGACTCAGTCAAAGGTGTCAATAAAGCACATAGTGAGGACTGATCTCAGGGATCATTATAGATCTTCCTTCTTTTCAGCAATCAACAGAGCCTTTTTAAGGGGAAGAGTATTATAATTTTTTAAAATGTCATCCCAGCTTGTTGGTTGCCACATGAACCCTTGTGACATTTTCTAAGCCCTCTCAGTATCCTCCCCCAGAATCCTATGTGTGGGGTTGCTAGAGTTTTCTCTATAGAAGATGCTAAGGATGCAGAAGAGTGCTAAGGGTTAGGCAACTGGGGATGAATGATTTGCCTAAGAAGTATCTGCAGTCAGATTTGAACTCAGGATCTCTTTTCTCCTGGTCTGAATCGCCTAGCTGCCTCTATTTTTGTTTTAAGGTGGATTTCTAGTGAAATCACAGAATTCTTATTTAAACACTGAAAATTTAATGGATGAGGCTTAGTCAAAGGACTGCAGTGCTCAAATTCTCTACTTTCCATCCCTCTTACAAGCCTTATTTCTTTGAAGTCAAAGACAAGATGCCTTCTTAGCGTCTTTTATTCCCAGCATGCCTTGCCCAGAATTGTACCTGAACTTTTGCACATCTCGCCCACCAAGAGTTTCCTGACCTCCTCAAAAGACCAATAATACACTAATCAAGCCTCCTTCTGATATTCTTTTTTGTTAAACCTTTACCTTCTCCCTTAGAAGGGAAAAATGTATTGGTTCCAAGGTAGAAGAGCATTAATTGGAGTTAAATGACTTGCCCAGGATCACACAGCTAGGTGGTATCTGAGGTTAGATTTTAACCCAGATCCTCCTGACTCCAGGTCTCACACGCTTCCATTTGCCAAGTTCCAACCCCATTTAGTCTCAGTTTTCTTACCTGCAAAAGGGAGATAATAATAGCACCTCCTCCAAGGGTGACTGTGAGGTTAAAATGTAATAATATATGTATAGTGTTTTACAATTTTTTTATATAAATGCTAGTGATTATTATTATTATTATTATTATTATTATTATTTTAAGCCCTCACCTTCCATCTTAGAATCTATACTGTGTATTGGTTCTAAGACAGAAAAGTGGTCAGGGCTAGGTAATGGGGGATGAGTGACTTGCCCAGGGTCGCCCAGCTAGGAAGTGTCTGAGGTCATATTTGAACCCAGGATCCCCCATCTCTGGGCCTGGCTTTCAATCCACTGAGCTACCCAGCTTCCCCCTCTTTTTTTTTTAAACCCTCACTTTCCATCTTAAAATCAATGCTGTGTATTGGTTCCAAGGCAGAAGAGTGGTAAGGGCTAGGCAATGGGGGTTAAGTGACTTTTCCAGGGTCACACAGCTAGGAAGGGTCTTAGGTCACATTTGAACCCAGGACCCCCTCATCTCTAGGCCTGCTCTCAATCCACTGAGCCACCCAGCTGCCCCTACTAGCTTTTATTATTGCTATCCTCATTCACCAAACTAGAAAGTATTCTAGTTAGCCTATAAAAGACTATTATTGTTGTCTTAGGACCAACTGAACTTAGTTTGAACTCAGCACCAGGTTAGCTGGAGAGGTGACAAATATTTCAGCCATAGAAGCTTTAAGGGCAGCTAGAGGATAGAGCGTTGGGTTGGAGTTAAGAAGACTCACCTTCCTGAGTTCAAATCCAGCCTTAGACACTAACTCGCTGTGCAATCCTGAGCTAGTCCCTGAGTCCTGTTTGCCTCAAAGTTAAAACAATAAAAAATAAGAGTCTTCACTGAAGCTATTGGGGATTCCAATCAAGCTGCTGGAAGGGGCACTGCCATGGAAGAACCCTCCGCTGCTCCCAGATGGGAGTTTCTGGTCCCCCTCTGGGGCTTCTGGGCTCCCTCCATGCCCAGGTAGCTTCCTTCTGGCCCTCCCACCCGCTCCTGGCTGGGGGGGCCTTTGGCGTTCGGATCTGATCAAAGGGACTCCCTGTGGCCAAAGCAGATTGTCTCCACCTCCGCTCTAACTGCCACCCAGCAGGCTCTGCATGCCAGGACTGCTCCTTGTTCACCTGGGAGTCTGCTGGAAAGCAAGCTTGTTCGGAGCCGAAGGATGGCCCCGCTTACCAAAGACCTGTTCTGTGCCCGGCTTCCCCGCAGCTGATCCAAATGCTCTCCCACTGCTAAGAGGAGCTGACTTGACTCTACCTCTGGTCAAATGCACTGGAATGAGGGTTTTCCCCTGGCAACAGGACTGTTTGCATGTGCAGGAGTACAAGAGGACAATGATTTGATTATCCTGAGGCTTACCCAGGAAGTCTGTTTCTGCTGCTTCTTTGCAAAATGCCTCCACTGGGGCTAGACTGGACTCACTAATTCCTTGGTTTGAATGTAGCCCTTACCTTCTGCCTTAGTGTCAGTTCTAAAACATGAGAGCATAGAAGTAGGGTTAAGTGACTTGCCCAGGGTCACACAGCTAAGAAGTATCCAAAGTCAAATTTGAACCTGGGTTCCCCCCAATTCTAGACTTGGTACTCTATCCACTGTGCTGTCTAGATGCCCCAAGCCATTTCTTTCTTCTTTTTTTTTACACCCTTACTTTCCATCTTGGAATCAATACTAACTATGGTTCTAAGCCAAAAGAGCTGTAAGGGCTAGGCAATGGGGGTTAAGTGACTTATCCAGGGTCACACAGCTAAGAAGTATCCAAAGTCAAATTTGAACCTGGATTCCCCCCAATTCTAGACTTGACACTCTATCCACTGTGCTGTCTAGATGCCCCAAGCCATTCTTTCTTTCTTTCTTTTTCTTTCTTTCTTTCTTTCTTTCTTTCTTTCTTTCTTTCTTTCTTTCTTTCTTTCTTTCTTTCTTTCTTTCTTTCTTTCTTTCTTTCTTTTCTTCTTTCTTTCTTTCTTTCTTTCTTTCTTTCTTTCTTTCTTTCTTTCTTTCTTTCTTTCTTTCTTTCTTTCCTTCTTTCCTTCTTTCCTTCTTTCCTTCTTTCCTTCTTTCTTTCTTTCCTTCTTTCTTTCCCCTTACTTTCCATCTTGGAATCAATACTAAGTATGGGTTCCAAGCCAAAAGAGCTGTAAGGGCTAGCCAATGGGGGTTAAATGACTTATCCAGGGTCACACAGCTAGGAAGTGTCTGAGGCTAGATTGGAACCCAGGACCTCCCAACTCTGAACCTGGCTCTCTATTCACTGAGCCACTTAGCTGCCCCCATGCCCCTTTATATTTTACTAGATCCTATCCTGTTCCTTTCCCACCCAGCTAGAAAGTATCTTGAGAAGATTTAACCCCAGGTCCTCCTGATGCCAAGCTGTTTGGTCTACCCACGATGGTACCTAGCTGCCCCAACACATGACTATCAAGTACAGGAGGAATGAATAGATCCATCCATCTAATGAATACATGATGGATGGATGGATTTATTAAGTCTTTAGTATGTGCTAGGCAGTGTGCTACAAATTCAAGTCAATCAGACAGTTCCTTGCCCCTCTAGCAAGCTCCTTTCCACTGCAGAGGCTAACTCAGAAGAGAGAGTTGAGTGAGAGAGGGCACACCAGGGGATCTAGAATCAGAAATGCCCGGCAGGTGGCCAAGGTGAAGGGCCACCAGAAGAGTCCAGAATTCTGGGTACAGTTGCTGTTCTGGGGGGAAGGGGATGAAGAGGAGAGTCAGCTGCAGGAAGCCTGGTTTGGAAGTGTCTGAGAAGAATAGACCCATAAGCTTCTACCTGACCACACATCTCTTCTCCATTACACTTGGGAAATGATCCAGGATTTTTTGCTTTGTGACCTCCCTCCATGCTGGGGCATCCCATCCCATTTGGGGAGAGCACCTACTGTCAGGAAAGCTTCTGTTTTCCTTGGAATAAGCCTCAGTTTGCCTCTTTACACCTTTGACCCCATCTTTTTCAGCCCTTGCCTTCTGTCTTGGAATCTATAATACTCATTCTTTCCAAGGTAGAGGAGCAATAAGAGTTAGGTATCTAGTATAAGTGACTTGCCCAGGATCACAGAGCTAGGAAGTGTCTGAGGCTAGATTTGAACCCAGGAATTTCCAACTCCAAGCCTGGTTCTCTATCCACTTTAGCCACCTAGATGCCCCTTGGGTAAGTTTTAATGCTGAAAATGACATGAAGACTATTTGGGACACTCATACTGATTTTGTATCTGGTGACAACCCCCATCTCTTTTCCAGAAAATTGGCTTTCCATCCATATTTGAAGCTGATTCTTTGAACCCAAGTTCCTTTATCCCTAACAAAAGTCAGCTTATTTCATCTAACTTATTTGATTTAGACTTTCAAGATCCAGAACCAAAAGGTCAGTTAATCAATCAGTCCATTTTACAGATGGGGAAACTGAGATCCATAGACGTAACGGGCTTACTCAAGGTCACATTGCTAGTGATTCAGTCAGAATTTGAACTGAGGACCTCTGACTCCAAATGGAGCATTCCTTTCATTGTGCCATTCTGTCTCCCATTCTCTCAGGGTCTTTCTTTTCAGTTGGAAACAAAATATGTTTAGACTTTTCAGAATTGTTGGGGTTGGAAAGGTCAGTAATACTTTAAGATTGTCTCCTGCTTCAGCTAATCTAGACTTTCTGACTCTGGAGAGACAGAAAAAAAAGAAAAAATAATGAGTTTATTTTGAAAAAAATCCAATTTCTTCTGTATCCCATTAGTGATGCGTGAGGTCTTGTTTGAACAATCCCTCAGCATCTCAGAGACCTTGGAGGAAGAGGCATGCCTTCTATGAAGGAGTGGAAGTGACCACAGGTTTATAATTTATTTGTTGATTAATTGGACTCTTAGAGACCACTCAATTTCAATTACTTTATTGGCATGACAAGACATACTATGGCTGCCAATGTCAATACATTAAGAGAGAATAGGACAGAGCAGGCTGGGGCAGCAGCCAGGGCTCCCAGGAGGGATGCATCATGCATATTCTGGAGAAGCTGTAGCGAGGAATGTCTGCACCTGGAGTGAGTACCACACATCACACCTGGGGCGAGCAATCCTGGGATATTGGTGCTAGGTAGATAATAGGGAACCTGCAGAAGGCAGAAAGGGGGAGCAGGAGAGGGGCTCAGCCCATTCTTGTACTTTTATGTTTGAAAATTATTATTCTTTCCAACTCCAAATGATATTTTTTCATTTCAGTTCTGGTAAAATTTTGCAAATGTCGGTGCCTTGAGAGAAGGCCAGATTGCCCTACCTTAGTTATAGCTTTGATCTCTGGGTTTTTGACAAACTTTAAAAAAATTTAATCAGTGGAGAGCAATGCTATTTCTCCCTCCATACAGGGGTCGAGTCCTGCTTCTCATGTACTATCAGAAAATGGCTCTGGAATTGGAATTATCTCCTTTATTTCCAATCTGTAATTAAATGCCTCATTGATGCTCTTCATTTTTGAAACATCACCACCATTTTCCAGTGGATTTATTGGCTCAGGCTAAGTTCTGAAATATCCGAACCAAGTCTGGTTTTTCCCCCTAGTCCCATTGAAATTGCTAGCTCCTCCCCATTCTTCTAGTGTGGATGACAACTCGAAAAGAAATCGTGCTCATTCGAAATCTACAAATGAAAAAATCTGTGCTAGAACAAGACAAAAAATATACACAGTGACAACAACACGAGGGAAAAGAATAAGAAAACAAAGCTGAATGTGCTGTAATTATCAAATGCAATGACCAACCCTGGTTCAAAAGAACCGATAAGGAATCATGTAAAGAGGTGGTGGGTTCAACCGAGATATATACTCACGAAATCCTGCCATTGTGGGGGAGGGATTTAATTTGCCTACCTATACATCTTTGTTACAAGGGCTAAAATAATTATGATAACCAGGTGCGGCTCCAAAGAAGAGAGGAGAAAACAGATCTCTTCATTCTTGGCAGAGGTAGGAAGCTAGTGGTGTGGATCCTTGCATCTAATGTTAGATTTAGCTGATGTGTTGATTAGGTTTGTTTTTTTTTTTAAACCTCACCTTCTGTCTTAGAATCAGTACTGTGTATTGATTCCAAGGCAGAAGAGAGATAAGGGCTAGGCATTGGGTGTTAAGTGACTTGCCCAGGGTCACACAGCTAGGAAATGTCTGAGGCCAGATTTGAACCCAGGACCTCCTGCCTCTAGGCCTGGGTCTCAATTAACTGAACCATTTAGTTGACCCCTATGTTGACAAGTATATATCTTATATATCTGAGTTCTTTTTTTTCTGAATTGTTTTTTTAATTTCCTTCTCTTTAAAAGAATTGTTAAAAGGGACAGATCTCTGGGAATAACAAAGGGTGGTACATATTTGGAAGTGATGATGAACAGCTAGTGACTCATTCGTATAATCCCTGCTCCTTGGGAGACTGAGGTGGTTAGGTCTTGAGCATGAGGGTTCTGAGATGCAGAGGGTTAAATCAATTGGGGGTCTATACTAAGTCACAAAATGGTGAGCTCCTAGGGGAGGAAAGTCATCCGGCTGTCTGAGGAGAGGCACCAGGCTGTCTGGGGAGCGTCAAACTATTCCAGGTTGGAAACTAAGCAGGCCAAAGTTCTTATATCCTTAGTAGTGAGTTTGGGCCCGTGAATGGTCCAGTCTAGGTGACAGAGGGAAACCCAGTCTGAATAAATAAAGAAAGACGAAAAGGGAGGAAGGAAGGAAGGAAGACAGAAATACAGGAAGGAAGGAAGGAAGGAAGGAAGGAAGGAAGGAAGGAAGGAAGGAAGGAAGGAAGGAAGGAAGGAAGGAAGGAAGAAGAAAGAAATGATGAAAGAAAGGAGGGAATTAGGGAAGGAAGGATGAAAGAAAGGAGGGAGGGAGGGAGGGAAGGAAGAAAGAAACAGAAGAAAGGAAGGAAGGAAGAAGAAAGAAATGATGAAAGAAAGGAGGGAGGAGAAGGAAGGAAGAAAGGAGGGAGGGAGGTAAGGGACAAGAAAGAAAGAAAGAAAGAAAGAAAGAAAGAAAGAAAGAAAGAAAGAAAGAAAGAAAGAAAGAAAGGAAAGAAAGAAAGAAAGAAAGAAGGGAGGGAGGGGAAGGAAGGAAGGAAGGAAGAAGAAATAAAGAAAGAAATGATGAAAGAAAGGAGGGAGGGAGGGAAGGAAGGAAGAAAGAAATGAGGGAGGGAGGTAAGGGAGAAGAAAGAAAGAAAGGAGGGAGAGAGGGAGGGAAGGAAGGAAGGAAGGAAGGAAGGAAGGAAGGAAGGAAGGAAGGAAGGAAGGAAGGAAGGAAGGAAGGAAGGAAGGAAGGAAGGAAGGAAGGAAGGAAGGAAGGAAGGCTGGAGATTGGGAGGTCCTGTGTTCAAATCTGACATTAGACTCTTTTTAGCCATCTGACTCTGGACAAGTCACTTAACCTTAATTGTCTAACCCTTACTGCTCTTCTACCTTGGAACTGATACTTAGCATCAATTCTCAGATATGATAAATAATTTTAAAAAAAGAATAACCTCATGCTTCTTTCTGATTCTAAATAAATATTTGTATCCTCTTGGCTATCATACATAAGCATGTTTGGAATCATTTGCAGTCAAGGTTTCACCCTATGTGACTTTAGACAAGACACAATTTGGACAAGCCTCAGTTTCCTTTTCTGTAACATACGAGTATTTCAATAAGTTGACCTCTATAGCCTCTCGAAGCTCTAAATCCACAGCCTACTCTCTTTGAGGGGGAAAGCCAACTCTAGCTTTGTGTGTTTGTCATTTGACCTGGTTCTGATTTCAACATGTGTCCACTGCATCTCCATATCTAAATCCACCTGAAGCTCGTCTCTACCATTCTCTTTTCCATCTATCTACGAAGCTCCAGATTGCTAAACCC